>NW_028135554.1:0-207000 GCF_964662115.1 Mustela nivalis | reverse complement strand
TGGGGTTGTTTTTGCGAGTTCCGGGTATGGCACCTGGTGGCAAGCCCAAGTCTGCCCTTGGGACAGGTGGCCAAGGAGATGCTGTCCCCTTGGTAACAGAGGCACAGGACAGGCCTGCCTTCTGCCCAGACTCCTTAGAGTGGAGCACGCGCCCCTGCCCTAGTCGTCCCCTCATGTCTCCTTAGCAGCCAGGCTTCCATCTCTCCGCACAGGGAGCGGGTGACACATGTCTGGCCACCGGCCTGCATTTCGAGCCGCGGCAGGCTATCCTGTTCCCGAGCGTTTCCCGACCCCAAGGCCAAGGGATCCTTCTCTTCCCCGGGGGCGGCGTGCTGTGCCTTCCCCACACTTGCTCCTGGGGAGCGTGGTGACAGACGTGAGCAACCATGCTTCTCTCTCAGGCAGAAAGGATGCTAGGGCAAAGAGGATTTCGCTCCATGCGGGTGTCTTCCAACATGCTGCGTAGACTCGCTTAGGCAAGCAGCAGCAGCATCCCCAAACCCAACTTTGATTTCCCAACGAATGCTGTGCTTTCCAAGGGGAGATGCCAAGGCAAAGGGGCTTTCGCTGTATGCGGGTTTCTCCCACCGCGAGACTGGGCTCAGGCACGCAGCAGCAGCCCCCAAAACATTTCTCGGGGAATGCTGTCCTTTCGCAGAGGCTTTGATTTGGAGCAAACAGCACTTCGCCACTGCTTCCTCAGCAAGGCTTCTGTCGCGTCAGGGAAGAAGATCTGCGGGAGAGCTGGTGCCTCTTGGGCCTTGCTTTCCCTGGCTCCATGTTCGCGTCCTGGGTTCACCCTGCCAGGCCGAACTACGCAGACACAGTCACAACCGTGCAGTAGCGCGCTTAGCCTAGGATGGCACTCCATGCACACTACCATCTCCCGGTGTAGGCATCGCTTGGCCTTTTACTCTGGCGCTCAGGCCGACTCGCGGACTAGGCCTGTGCTTTCCCCACAGGAAAGGAGAGGTGACAGGATACCTGCACACCGCCCGTGCACTGAATAGGGAGCTTTGGGGGACTGTCACCACTCCTTCCCCTTAAAACCCGGGCCTCCTCCAAGCTTCTACATCCCGGAGGAAGACGGCATCTGATGGCCAGGTCTTTCTGGGAGTTGTTTCTCGAGTTTAGGGTAGGCGCCTGGTGGCAAGCCCATGGCTCCACCACGGTCATGTGGCCTAGGAGCTGCTGTCTCCTTGCGCCCAAAGGCTCAGGACAGGCATGCTTTCTGCCCAGACTCCTTCCTCAGAGTGGAGCCCTTTCCCCTGCCCTAATCTCCCCCTCGTGTCTCCTTAGCAGCCCGGCTTCCTTCGCTCTGCAGTGACAGATGCGTCCATTTCCTTAAGGCTCTTTCCACAGGCACCACCGCGCTTCTCTCTCAGGCAGAGCGGAAGCCCAGGCAAAGAGGATTTCGCTCCATGCGGGTTTATTCCACCGTGCAGTGGAGACTAGCTCCAGCAAGCAGCAGGCAGCATCCCACAGAACCGACTCTGATTTCCCAGCGACTGCTATGCTTTCGCAGAGGTTTTCAGCTTGGCGCAAACCGCACTTCGCTGCTGCTTCCTCAGCAAGGCTTTGGTCGTTTGCTCTGTCGCGGCTGGAAAGAAGAGCCGCGGGAGAGCTGGTGCCTCTTGGGCCTTGTTTCCCCGGGCTCCAAGTTCGCGCCCGGGGTTCACCTTGCTAAGCCGATCTAAGCAGACACAGTCACAACCCTGCAGCAGCGTGCGTGGCCTAGCATGACACTCTATGCCTATTACCATCTCCTGGCGTAGGTAAGGCTTTGCCTTTTGCTCCGGCGCTCGGGCAGACTCGGGGTCAAGGCCAGTGCCTTCACCACAGGAGAGAAGAGGCGACAGGATCCCTGCACAGGGCCCGAGCACTGGGATGGGGAACGGTGGGGACTGCCTCCACTCTTTCCCCGGCACACCCCCGGCCACCCACAATGCTGCCATATCTTGGTGGAAGACGGCATCTGACTGCACGTTTCTCCATGGGGTTGTTTCTGCGAGTTCCGGGTATGGCACCTGGTGGCAAGCCCAAGTCTGCCCTTGGGACAGGTGGCCAAAGAGATGCTTTCCCCTTGGGACAAGAGGCACAGGACAGGCCTGCCTTCTGCCCAGACTCCTTCCTCAGAGTGGAGCACGCACCCATGCCCTTGTCTTCCCCTCATGTCTCCTTAGCAGCCAGGCTTCAATCTCTCCGCACAGGGAGTAGAGGACACTTGTCTTCTCATGGCCTGCTGTTCGTGCCTCGGCAGGCTATTCTGACTCCCGAGCGTTTCTAGACCCAAGGCCAAGGGATCCTTCTCTTCCCTGGGGCGGCGTGCTGTGCCTTCCCCAAAATTGCTCCTGGGGAGCGCGGTGACAGACGTGTGCAACCATGCTTCTCTCTCAGGCAGAGGGGATGCTAGGGCAAAGAGGATTTCGCTCCATGCGGGTATCTTCCACCATGTTGCCGAGACTCGCTCAGGCAAGCAGCAGCAGCATCCCCAAACCCAACTCTGATTTCCCAACGAATGCTGTGCTTTCCTAAGGGAGAGGCCCAGGCAAAGAGGCTTTCGCTGTATGCGGGTTTCTCCCACCGCAAGACTGGGCTCAGGGAAACAGCAGCAGCCCGCACAACATTTCTCAGCGAATGCTGTGCTTTCGCAGAGGCTTTGGTTTGGAGCGAACAGCACTTCGCCGCTGCTTCCTCAGCAAAGCTTCAGTCGAGTCAGGGAAGAAGAGCTGCGGGAGAGCTGTTGCCTCTTGGGCCTTGCTTTCCCTGGCTCCATGTTCGCGCCCGGATTTCACTTTGGTAAGCCGAACTAGGCAGGCACAGTCACAACCCTGCAGCAGCGTGCGTGGCCTAGCATGGCACTCTATTCCTAATTCCATCTCCTGCTCTGGTAAGGCTTTGCCTTTTGCTCCGGTGCTCGGGCAGACTTGGGGTCAAGGCCAGTGCCTTCACCACAGGAGAGAGGAGGCAACAGGATCCCTGCACACGGCCCGGGCACTGGGATGGGGAACTGTGGGGGACTGTCTCCACTCCTTCCTCGCCGCACCCCCTGTCACCCACAATGCTGCCACATCTTGGTGGAAGATGGCATCTGACTGACCGTTTCTCCATGGGGTTGTTTCTGCAAGTTCCAGGTATGGCACCTGGTGGCAAGCCCAAATCTGCCCTTGGGACAGGTGGCCAAGGAGATGCTGTCCCCTTGGTAACAGAGGCACAGGACAGGCCTGCCTTCTGCCCAGACTCCTTAGAGTGGAGCACGCGCCGCTGCCCTAGTCGTCCCCTCATGTCTCCTTAGCAGCCAGGCTTCCATCTCTCCGCACAGGGAGCGGGTGACACATGTCTGGCCACCGGCCTGCATTTCGTGCCGCGGCAGGCTATCCTGTTCCCGAGCGTTTCCCGACCCCAAGGCCAAGGGATCCTTCTCTTCCCCGGGGGCGGCGTGCTGTGCCTTCCCCACACTTGCTCCTGGGGAGCGTGGTTACAGACGTGAGCAACCATGCTTCCTCTCAAACAGAAAGGATGCTAGGGCAAGAGGATTTCGCTCCATGCGGGTATCTTCCAACATGCTGCGGAGACTCGCTTAGGCAAGCAGCAGCAGCATCCCCAAACCCAACTCTGATTTTCCAACGAATGCTGTGCTTTCCAAGGGGAGATGCCCAGGCAAAGGGCTTTCGCTGTATGCGGGTTTCTCCCACCGCGAGAGTGGGCTCAGGCACGCAGCAGCAGCCCCCAAAACATTTCTCGGGGAATGCTGTCCTTTCGCAAAGGCTTTGGTTTGGAGCAAACAGCCCTTCGCCACTGCTTCCTCAGCAAGGCTTCTGTCGCGTCTGGGAAGAAGAGCTGCGGGAGAGCTGGTGCCTCTTGGGCCTTGCTTTCCCTGGCTCCATGTTCGCGTCCTGGGTTCACCCTGCCAGGCCGAACTACGCAGACACAGTCGCAACCGTGCAGTAGCGCGCTTAGCCTAGGATGGCACTCCATGCACACTACCATCTCCCGGTGTAGGCATCGCTTGGCCTTTTACTCTGGCGCTCAGGCCGACTCGCGGACTAGGCCTGTGCTTTCCCCACAGGAAAGGAGAGGTGACAGGATCCCTGTACACCGCCCATGCACTGAATAGGGAGCTTTGGGGGACTGTCACCACTCCTTCCCCTTAAAACCCGGGCCTCCTCCAAGCTTCTACATCCCGGAGGAAGACGGCATCTGATGGCCAGGTCTTTCTGGGAGTTGTTTCTCGAGTTTAGGGTAGGCGCCTGATGGCAAGCCCATGGCTCCACCACGGTCAGGTGGCCAAGGAGCTGCTGTCTCCTTGGGCCCAAAGGCTCAGGACAGGCAAGCTTTCTGCCCAGACTCCTTCCTCAGAGTGGAGCCCTTTCCCCTGCCCTAATCTTCCCCTCGTGTCTCCTTAGCAGCCCGGCTTCCTTCGCTCTGCAGTGACAGATGTGTCCCTTTCCTTAAGGCTCTTTCCACAGGCACCACCGCGCTTCTCTCTCAGGCAGAGCGGAAGCCAGGGCAAAGAGAATTTCGCCCCATGCGGGTTTATTCCACCGTGCAGGGGAGACTAGCTCCGGCAAGAAGCAGGCAGCATCCCACAGACCCGACTCTGATTTCCCAGAGAATGCTGTGCTTCCCAGAGGGGATGCCCAGGCCAAGAAGCTTTCGCTCTATGCGGGTTTTTCCCATTGTGCTGCGAATACTAGGCTAAGGCAAGCAACAAAAGCAGCCCACAGAACCGACTCTGATTTCCCAGCGACTGCTATGCTTTCGCAGAGGTTTTCAGCTTGGCGCAAACCGCACTTCGCTTCTGCTTCCTCAGCAAGGCTTTGGTCGTTCGCTCTGTCGCGGCTGGAAAGAAGAGCCGCGGGAGAGCTGGTGCCTCTTGGGCCTTGTTTTCCCGGGCTCCAAGTTCGCGCCCGGGGTTCACCTTGCTAAGCCGATCTAAGCAGACACAGTCACAACCCTGCAGCAGCGTGCGTGGCCTAGCATGACACTCTATGCCTATTACCATCTCCTGGCGTAGGTAAGGCTTTGCCTTTTGCTCCGGCGCTCGGGCAGACTCGGGGTCAAGGCCAGTGCCTTCACCACAGGAGAGAGGAGGCAACAGGATCCCTGCACAAGGCCCGAGCACTGGGATGGGGAACAGTGGGGACTGTCTCCTCTCTTTCCCCGGCACACCCCGGCCACCCACAATGCTGCCACATCTTGGTGGAAGACGGCATCTGACTGCACGTTTCTCCATGGGGTTGTTTCTGCGAGTTCCGGGTATGGCACCTGGTTGCAAGCCCAAGTCTGCCCTTGGGACAGGTGGCCAAGGAGATGGTGTCCCCTTGGTAACAGAGGCACAGGACAGGCCTGCCTTCTGCCCAGACTCCTTAGAGTGGAGCACGCGCCCCTGCCCTAGTCGTCCCCTCATGTCTCCTTAGCAGCCAGGCTTCCATCTCTCCGCACAGGGAGCGGGTGACACATGTCTGGCCACCGGTCTGCATTTCGAGCCGCGGCAGGCTATCCTGTTCCCGAGCGTTTCCCGACCCCAAGGCCAAGGGATCCTTCTCTTCCCCGGGGGCGGCGTGCTGTGCCTTCCCCACACTTGCTCCTGGGGAGCGTGGTGACAGACGTGAGCAACCATGCTTCTCTCTCAGGCAGAAAGGATGCTAGGGCAAAGAGGATTTCGCTCCATGCGGGTGTCTTCCAACATGCTGCGGAGACTCGCTTAGGCAAGCAGCAGCAGCATCCCCAAACCCAACTCTGATTTCCCAACGAATGCTGTGCTTTCCAAGGGGAGATGCCAAGGCAAAGGGGCTTTCGCTGTATGCGGGTTTCTCCCACCGCGAGACTGGGCTCAGGCACGCAGCAGCAGCCCCCAAAACATTTCTCGGGGAATGCTGTCCTTTCGCAGAGGCTTTGATTTGGAGCAAACAGCACTTCGCCACTGCTTCCTCAGCAAGGCTTCTGTCGCGTCAGGGAAGAAGAGCTGCGGGAGAGCTGGTGCCTCTTGGGCCTTGCTTTCCCTGGCTCCATGTTCGCGTCCTGGGTTCACCCTGCCAGGCCGAACTACGCAAACACAGTCACAACCGTGCAGTAGCGCGCTTAGCCTAGGATGGCACTCCATGCACACTACCATCTCCCGGTGTAGGCATCGCTTGGCCTTTTACTCTGGCGCTCAGGCCGACTCGCGGACTAGGCCTGTGCTTTCCCCACAGGAAAGGAGAGGTGACAGGATCCCTGCACACCGCCCATGCACTGAATAGGGAGCTTTGGGGGACTGTCACCACTCCTTCCCCTTAAAACCCGGGCCTCCTCCAAGCTTCTACATCCCGGAGGAAGACGGCATCTGATGGCCAGGTCTTTCTGGGAGTTGTTTCTCGAGTTTAGGGTAGGCGCCTGGTGGCAAGCCCATGGCTCCACCACGGTCAGGTGGCCAAGGAGCTGCTGTCTCCTTGGGCCCAAAGGCTCAGGACAGGCAAGCTTTCTGCCCAGACTCCTTTCTCAGAGTGGAGCCCTTTCCCCTGCCCTAATCTTCCCCTCGTGTCTCCTTAGCAGCCCGGCTTCCTTCGCTCTGCAGTGACAGATGTGTCCCTTTCCTTAAGGCTCTTTCCACAGGCACCACCGCGCTTCTCTCTCAAGCAGAGCGGAAGCCAGGGCAAAGAGAATTTCGCCCCATGCGGGTTTATTCCACCGTGCAGGGGAGACTAGCTCCGGCAAGCAGCAGGCAGCATCCCACAGACCCGACTCTGATTTCCCAGAGAATGCTGTGCTTTCCCAGAGGGGATGCCCAGGCCAAGAAGCTTTCGCTCTATGCGGGTTTTTCCCATTGTGCTGCGAATACTAGGCTAAGGTAAGCAACAAAAGCAGCCCACAGAACCGACTCTGATTTCCCAGCGACTGCTATGCTTTCGCAGAGGTTTTCAGCTTGGCGCAAACCGCACTTCGCTGCTGCTTCCTCAGCAAGGCTTTGGTCGTTTGCTCTGTCGCGGCTGGAAAGAAGAGCCGCGGGAGAGCTGGTGCCTCTTGGGCCTTGTTTCCCCGGGCTCCAAGTTCGCGCCCGGGGTTCACCTTGCTAAGCCGATCTAAGCAGACACAGTCACAACCCTGCAGCAGCGTGCGTGGCCTAGCATGACACTCTATGCCTATTACCATCTCCTGGCGTAGGTAAGGCTTTGCCTTTTGCTCCGGCGCTCGGGCAGACTCGGGGTCAAGGCCAGTGCCTTCACCACAGGAGAGAGGAGGCAACAGGATCCCTGCACAGGGCCCGAGCACTGGGATGGGGAACGGTGGGGACTGCCTCCACTCTTTCCCCGGCACACCCCCGGCCACCCACAATGCTGCCATATCTTGGTGGAAGATGGCATCTTTCTGCACGTTTCTCTATGGGGTTGTTTCTGCGAGTTCCGGGAATGGCACCTGGTTGGCAAGCCCAAGTCTTCCCTTGGGACAGGTGGCCAAAGAGATGCTTTCCCCTTGGGACAAGAGGCACAGGACAGGCCTGCCTTCTGCCCAGACTCCTTCCTCAGAGTGGAGCACGCACCCATGCCCTTGTCTTCCCCTCATGTCTCCTTAGAAGCCAGGCTTCAATCTCTCCCCACAGGGAGGAGAGGACACTTGTCTTCTCATGGCCTGCTGTTCGTGCCTCGGCAGGCTATTCTGACTCCCGAGCGTTTCTAGACCCAAGGCCAAGGGATCCTTCTCTTCCCTGGGGCGGCGTGCTGTGCCTTCCCCAAAATTGCTCCTGGGGAGCGCGGTGACAGACGTGTGCAACCATGCTTCTCTCTCAGGCAGAGGGGATGCTAGGGCAAAGAGGATTTCGCTCCATGCGGGTATCTTCCACCATGTTGCCGAGACTCGCTCAGGCAAGCAGCAGCAGCATCCCCAAACCCAACTCTGATTTCCCAACGAATGCTGTGCTTTCCTAAGGGAGAGGCCCAGGCAAAGAGGCTTTCGCTGTATGTGGGTTTCTCCCACCGCAAGACTGGGCTCAGGGAAACAGCAGCAGCCCGCACAACATTTCTCAGCGAATGCTGTGCTTTCGCAGAGGCTTTGGTTTGGAGCGAACAGCACTTCGCCGCTGCTTCCTCAGCAAAGCTTCAGTCGAGTCAGGGAAGAAGAGCTGCGGGAGAGCTGTTGCCTCTTGGGCCTTGCTTTCCCTGGCTCCATGTTCGCGCCCGGATTTCACTTTGCTAAGCCGAACTAGGCAGGCACAGTCACAACCCTGCAGCAGCGTGCGTGGCCTAGCATGGCACTCTATTCCTAATTCCATCTCCTGCTCTGGTAAGGCTTTGCCTTTTGCTCCGGTGCTCGGGCAGACTTGGGGTCAAGGCCAGTGCCTTCACCACAGGAGAGAGGAGGCAACAGGATCCCTGCACACGGCCCGGGCACTGGGATGGGGAACTGTGGGGGACTGTCTCCACTCCTTCCTCGCCGCACCCCCTGTCACCCACAATGCTGCCACATCTTGGGGGAAGATGGCATCTGACTGACCGTTTCTCCATGGGGTTGTTTCTGCAAGTTCCAGGTATGGCACCTGGTGGCAAGCCCAAGTCTGCCCTTGGGACAGGTGGCCAAGGAGATGCTGTCCCCTTGGTAACAGAGGCACAGGACAGGCCTGCCTTCTGCCCAGACTCCTTAGAGTGGAGCACGCGCCGCTGCCCTAGTCGTCCCCTCATGTCTCCTTAGCAGCCAGGCTTCCATCTCTCCGCACAGGGAGCGGGTGACACATGTCTGGCCACCGGCCTGCATTTCGTGCCGCGGCAGGCTATCCTGTTCCCGAGCGTTTCCCGACCCCAAGGCCAAGGGATCCTTCTCTTCCCCGGGGGCGGCGTGCTGTGCCTTCCCCACACTTGCTCCTGGGGAGCGTGGTTACAGACGTGAGCAACCATGCTTCCTCTCAAGCAGAAAGGATGCTAGGGCAAGAGGATTTCGCTCCATGCGGGTATCTTCCAACATGCTGCGGAGACTCGCTTAGGCAAGCAGCAGCAGCATCCCCAAACCCAACTTTGATTTCCCAACGAATGCTGTGCTTTCCAAGGGGAGATGCCCAGGCAAAGGGCTTTCGCTGTATGCGGGTTTCTCCCACCGCGAGAGTGGGCTCAGGCACGCAGCAGCAGCCCCCAAAACATTTCTCAGGGAATGCTGTCCTTTCGCAGAGGCTTTGGTTTGGAGCAAACAGCCCTTCGCCACTGCTTCCTCAGCAAGGCTTCTGTCGCGTCTGGGAAGAAGAGCTGCGGGAGAGCTGGTGCCTCTTGGGCCTTGCTTTCCCTGGCTCCATGTTCGCGTCCTGGGTTCACCCTGCCAGGCCGAACTACGCAGACACAGTCGCAACCGTGCAGTAGCGCGCTTAGCCTAGGATGGCACTCCATGCACACTACCATCTCCCGGTGTAGGCATCGCTTGGCCTTTTACTCTGGCGCTCAGGCCGACTCGCGGACTAGGCCTGTGCTTTCCCCACAGGAAAGGAGAGGTGACAGGATCCCTGCACACCGCCCATGCACTGAATAGGGAGCTTTGGGGTACTGTCACCACTCCTTCCCCTTAAAACCCGGGCCTCCTCCAAGCTTCTACATCCCGGAGGAAGACGGCATCTGATGGCCAGGTCTTTCTGGGAGTTGTTTCTCGAGTTTAGGGTAGGCGCCTGATGGCAAGCCCATGGCTCCACCACGGTCAGGTGGCCAAGGAGCTGCTGTCTCCTTGGGCCCAAAGGCTCAGGACAGGCAAGCTTTCTGCCCAGACTCCTTCCTCAGAGTGGAGCCCTTTCCCCTGCCCTAATCTTCCCCTCGTGTCTCCTTAGCAGCCCGGCTTCCTTCGCTCTGCAGTGACAGATGTGTCCCTTTCCTTAAGGCTCTTTCCACAGGCACCACCGCGCTTCTCTCTCAGGCAGAGCGGAAGCCAGGGCAAAGAGAATTTCGCCCCATGCGGGTTTATTCCACCGTGCAGGGGAGACTAGCTCCGGCAAGCAGCAGGCAGCATCCCACAGACCCGACTCTGATTTCCCAGAGAATGCTGTGCTTTCCCAGAGGGGATGCCCAGGCCAAGAAGCTTTCGCTCTATGCGGGTTTTTCCCATTGTGCTGCGAATACTAGGCTAAGGCAAGCAACAAAAGCAGCCCACAGAACCGACTCTGATTTCCCAGCGACTGCTATGCTTTCGCAGAGGTTTTCAGCTTGGCGCAAACCGCACTTCGCTTCTGCTTCCTCAGCAAGGCTTTGGTCGTTCGCTCTGTCGCGGCTGGAAAGAAGAGCCGCGGGAGAGCTGGTGCCTCTTGGGCCTTGTTTTCCCGGGCTCCAAGTTCGCGCCCGGGGTTCACCTTGCTAAGCCGATCTAAGCAGACACAGTCACAACCCTGCAGCAGCGTGCGTGGCCTAGCATGACACTCTATGGCTATTACCATCTCCTGGCATAGGTAAGGCTTTGCCTTTTGCTCCGGCGCTCGGGCAGACTCGGGGTCAAGGCCAGTGCCTTCACCACAGGAGAGAGGAGGCAACAGGATCCCTGCACAAGGCCCGAGCACTGGGATGGGGAACAGTGGGGACTGTCTCCTCTCTTTCCCCGGCACACCCCGGCCACCCACAATGCTGCCACATCTTGGTGGAAGACGGCATCTGACTGCACGTTTCTCCATGGGGTTGTTTCTGCGAGTTCCGGGTATGGCACCTGGTGGCAAGCCCAAGTCTGCCCTTGGGACAGGTGGCCAAGGAGATGCTGTCCCCTTGGTAACAGAGGCACAGGACAGGCCTGCCTTCTGCCCAGACTCCTTAGAGTGGAGCACGCGCCCCTGCCCTAGTCGTCCCCTCATGTCTCCTTAGCAGCCAGGCTTCCATCTCTCCGCACAGGGAGCGGGTGACACATGTCTGGCCACCGGCCTGCATTTCGAGCCGCGGCAGGCTATCCTGTTCCCGAGCGTTTCCCGACCCCAAGGCCAAGGGATCCTTCTCTTCCCCGGGGGCGGCGTGCTGTGCCTTCCCCACACTTGCTCCTGGGGAGCGTGGTGACAGACGTGAGCAACCATGCTTCTCTCTCAGGCAGAAAGGATGCTAGGGCAAAGAGGATTTCGCTCCATGCGGGTGTCTTCCAACATGCTGCGGAGACTCGCTTAGGCAAGCAGCAGCAGCATCCCCAAACCCAACTCTGATTTCCCAACGAATGCTGTGCTTTCCAAGGGGAGATGCCAAGGCAAAGGGGCTTTCGCTGTATGCGGGTTTCTCCCACCGCGAGACTGGGCTCAGGCACGCAGCAGCAGCCCCCAAAACATTTCTCGGGGAATGCTGTCCTTTCGCAGAGGCTTTGATTTGGAGCAAACAGCACTTCGCCACTGCTTCCTCAGCAAGGCTTCTGTCGCGTCAGGGAAGAAGAGCTGCGGGAGAGCTGGTGCCTCTTGGGCCTTGCTTTCCCTGGCTCCATGTTCGCGTCCTGGGTTCACCCTGCCAGGCCGAACTACGCAAACACAGTCACAACCGTGCAGTAGCGCGCTTAGCCTAGGATGGCACTCCATGCACACTACCATCTCCCGGTGTAGGCATCGCTTGGCCTTTTACTCTGGCGCTCAGGCCGACTCGCGGACTAGGCCTGTGCTTTCCCCACAGGAAAGGAGAGGTGACAGGATCCCTGCACACCGCCCATGCACTGAATAGGGAGCTTTGGGGGACTGTCACCACTCCTTCCCCTTAAAACCCGGGCCTCCTCCAAGCTTCTACATCCCGGAGGAAGACGGCATCTGATGGCCAGGTCTTTCTGGGAGTTGTTTCTCGAGTTTAGGGTAGGCGCCTGGTGGCAAGCCCATGGCTCCACCACGGTCAGGTGGCCAAGGAGCTGCTGTCTCCTTGGGCACAAAGGCTCAGGACAGGCAAGCTTTCTGCCCAGACTCCTTCCTCAGAGTGGAGCCCTTTCCCCTGCCCTAATCTTCCCCTCGTGTCTCCTTAGCAGCCCGGCTTCCTTCGCTCTGCAGTGACAGATGTGTCCCTTTCCTTAAGGCTCTTTCCACAGGCACCACCGCGCTTCTCTCTCAGGCAGAGCGGAAGCCCAGGCAAAGAGAATTTCGCCCCATGCGGGTTTATTCCACCGTGCAGGGGAGACTAGCTCCGGCAAGCAGCAGGCAGCATCCCACAGACCCGACTTGATTTCCCAGAGAATGCTGTGCCTTCCCAGAGGGGATGCCCAGGCCAAGAAGCTTTTGCTCTATGCGGGTTTTTCCCATTGTGCTGCGAATACTAGGCTAAGGTAAGCAACAAAAGCAGCCCACAGAACCGACTCTGATTTCCCAGCGACTGCTATGCTTTCGCAGAGGTTTTCAGCTTGGCGCAAACCGCACTTCGCTTCTGCTTCCTCAGCAAGGCTTTGGTCCTTCGCTCTGTCGGGGCTGGAAAGAAGAGCCGTGGGAGAGCTGGTGCCTCTTGGGCCTTGTTTTCCCGGGCTCCAAGTTCGCGCCCGGGGTTCACCTTGCTAAGCCGATCTAAGCAGACACAGTCACAACCCTGCAGCAGCGTGCGCGGCCTAGCATGACACTCTATGGCTATTACCATCTCCTGGCGTAGGTAAGGCTTTGCCTTTTGCTCCGGCGCTCGGGCAGACTCGGGGTCAAAGCCAGTGCCTTCACCACAGGAGAGAGGAGGCAACAGGATCCCTGCACAAGGCCCGAGCACTGGGATGGGGAACAGTGGGGACTGTCTCCACTCTTTCCCCGGCACACCCCGGCCACCCACAATGCTGCCACATCTTGGTGGAAGACGGCATCTGACTGCACGTTTCTCCATGGGGTTGTTTCTGCGAGTTCCGGGTATGGCACCTGGTGGCAAGCCCAAGTCTGCCCTTGGGACAGGTGGCCAAGGAGATGCTGTCCCCTTGGTAACAGAGGCACAGGACAGGCCTGCCTTCTGCCCAGACTCCTTAGAGTGGAGCACGCGCCCCTGCCCTAGTCGTCCCCTCATGTCTCCTTAGCAGCCAGGCTTCCATCTCTCCGCACAGGGAGCGGGTGACACATGTCTGGCCACCGGCCTGCATTTCGAGCCGCGGCAGGCTATCCTGTTCCCGAGCGTTTCCCGACCCCAAGGCCAAGGGATCCTTCTCTTCCCCGGGGGCGGCGTGCTGTGTCTTCCCCACACTTGCTCCTGGGGAGCGTGGTGACAGACGTGAGCAACCATGCTTCTCTCTCAGGCAGAAAGGATGCTAGGGCAAAGAGGATTTCGCTCCATGCGGGTGTCTTCCAACATGCTGCGGAGACTCGCTTAGGCAAGCAGCAGCAGCATCCCCAAACCCAACTTTGATTTCCCAACGAATGCTGTGCTTTCCAAGGGGAGATGCCAAGGCAAAGGGGCTTTCGCTGTATGCGGGTTTCTCCCAAAGCGAGACTGGGCTCAGGCACGCAGCAGCAGCCCCCAAAACATTTCTCGGGGAATGCTGTCCTTTCGCAGAGGCTTTTATTTGGAGCAAACAGCACTTCGCCACTGCTTCCTCAGCAAGGCTTCTGTCGCGTCAGGGAAGAAGAGCTGCGGGAGAGCTGGTGCCTCTTGGGCCTTGCTTTCCCTGGCTCCATGTTCGCGTCCTGGGTTCACCCTGCCAGGCCGAACTACGCAGACACAGTCACAACCGTGCAGTAGCGCGCTTAGCCTAGGATGGCACTCCATGCACACTACCATCTCCCGGTGTAGGCATCGCTTGGCCTTTTACTCTGGCGCTCAGGCCGACTCGCGGACTAGGCCTGTGCTTTCCCCACAGGAAAGGAGAGGTGACAGGATCCCTGCACACCGCCCGTGCACTGAATAGGGAGCTTTGTGGGACTGTCACCACTCCTTCCCCTTAAAACCCGGGCCTCCTCCAAGCTTCTACATCCCGGAGGAAGACGGCATCTGATGGCCAGGTCTTTCTGGGAGTTGTTTCTCGAGTTTAGGGTAGGCGCCTGGTGGCAAGCCCATGGCTCCACCACGGTCAGGTGGCCTAGGAGCTGCTGTCTCCTTGCGCCCAAAGGCTCAGGACAGGCATGCTTTCTGCCCAGACTCCTTCCTCAGAGTGGAGCCCTTTCCCCTGCCCTAATCTCCCCCTCGTGTCTCCTTAGCAGCCCGGCTTCCTTCGCTCTGCAGTGACAGATGCGTCCCTTTCCTTAAGGCTCTTTCCACAGGCACCACCGCGCTTCTCTCTCAGGCAGAGCGGAAGCCCAGGCAAAGAGGATTTCGCTCCATGCGGGTTTATTCCACCGTGCAGTGGAGACTAGCTCCGGCAAGCAGCAGGCAGCATCCCACAGAACCGACTCTGATTTCCCAGCGACTGCTATGCTTTCGCAGAGGTTTTCAGCTTGGCGCAAACCGCACTTCGCTGCTGCTTCCTCAGCAAGGCTTTGGTCGTTTGCTCTGTCGCGGCTGGAAAGAAGAGCCGCGGGAGAGCTGGTGCCTCTTGGGCCTTGTTTCCCCGGGCTCCAAGTTCGCGCCCGGGGTTCACCTTGCTAAGCCGATCTAAGCAGACACAGTCACAACCCTGCAGCAGCGTGCGTGGCCTAGCATGACACTCTATGCCTATTACCATCTCCTGGCGTAGGTAAGGCTTTGCCTTTTGCTCCGGCGCTCGGGCAGACTCGGGGTCAAGGCCAGTGCCTTCACCACAGGAGAGAAGAGGCGACAGGATCCCTGCACAGGGCCCGAGCACTGGGATGGGGAACGGTGGGGACTGCCTCCACTCTTTCCCCGGCACACCCCCGGCCACCCACAATGCTGCCATATCTTGGTGGAAGATGGCATCTTTCTGCACGTTTCTCTATGGGGTTGTTTCTGCGAGTTCCGGGTATGGCACCTGGTTGGCAAGCCCAAGTCTGCCCTTGGGACAGGTGGCCAAAGAGATGCTTTCCCCTTGGGACAAGAGGCACAGGACAGGCCTGCCTTCTGCCCAGACTCCTTCCTCAGAGTGGAGCACGCACCCATGCCCTTGTCTTCCCCTCATGTCTCCTTAGAAGCCAGGCATCAATCTCTCCCCACAGGGAGGAGAGGACACTTGTCTTCTCATGGCCTGCTGTTCATGCCTCGGCAGGCTATTCTGCTTCCCGAGCGTTTCCCGACCCCAAGGCCAAGGGATCCTTCTCTTCCCCGGGGGCGGCGTGCTGTGCCTTCCCCACACTTGCTCCTGGGGAGCGTGGTGACAGACGTGAGCAACCATGCTTCTCTCTCAGGCAGAAAGGATGCTAGGGCAAAGAGGATTTCGCTCCATGCGGGTATCTTCCAACATGCTGCGGAGACTCGCTTAGGCAAGCAGCAGCAGCATCCCCAAACCCAACTCTGATTTCCCAACGAATGCTGTGCTTTCCAAGGGGAGATGCTCAGGCAAAGGGGATTTCGCTGTATGCGGTTTCTCCCACCGCGAGACTGGGCTCAGGCACGCAGCAGCAGCCCCCAAAACATTTCTCGGGGAATGCTGTCCTTTCGCAGAGGCTTTGGTTTGGAGCAAACAGCCCTTCGCCACTGCTTCCTCAGCAAGGCTTCTGTCGCGTCAGGGAAGAAGAGCTGCGGGAGAGCTGGTGCCTCTTGGGCCTTGCTTTCCCTGGCTCCATGTTCGCGTCCTGGGTTCACCCTGACAGGCCGAACTAAGCAGACACAGTCACAACCGTGCAGTAGCTCGCTTAGCCTAGGATGGCACTCCATGCACACTACCATCTCCCGGTGTAGGCATCGCTTGGCCTTTTACTCTGGCGCTCAGGCAGACTCGCGGACTAGGCCTGTGCTTTCCCCACAGGAAAGGAGAGGTGACAGGATCCCTGCACACCGCCCGTGCACTGAATAGGGAGCTTTGGGGGACTGTCACCACTCCTTCCCCTTAAAACCCGGGCCTCCTCCAAGCTTCTACATCCCGGAGAAAGATGGCATCTGATGGCCAGGTCTTTCTGGGAGTTGTTTCTCGAGTTTAGGGTAGGCGCCTGGTGGCAAGCCCATGGCTCCAAAACGGTCAGGTGGCCAAGGAGCTGCTGTCTCCTTGGGCCCAAAGGCTCAGGACAGGCATGCTTTCTGCCCAGACTCCTTCCTCAGAGTGGAGCCCTTTCCCCTGCCCTAATCTTCCCCTCGTGTCTCCTTAGCAGCCCGGCTTCCTTCGCTCTGCAGTGACAGATGCGTCCCTTTCCTTAAGGCTCTTTCCACAGGCACCACCGCGCTTCTCTCTCAGGCAGAGCGGAAGCCCAGGCAAAGAGGATTTCGCTCCATGCGGGTTTATTCCACCGTGCAGTGGAGACTAGCTCCGGCAAGCAGCAGGCAGCATCCCACAGAACCGACTCTGATTTCCCAGCGACTGCTATGCTTTCGCAGAGGTTTTCAGCTTGGCGCAAACCGCACTTCGCTGCTGCTTCCTCAGCAAGGCTTTGGTCCTTTGCTCTGTCGCGGCTGGAAAGAAGAGCCGCGGGAGAGCTGGTGCCTCTTGGGCCTTGTTTTCCCGGGCTCCAAGTTCGCGCCCAGGGTTCACCTTGCTAAGCCGATCTAAGCAGACACAGTCACAACCCTGCAGCAGCGTGCGTGGCCTAGCATGACACTCTATGCCTATTACCATCTCCTGGCGTAGGTAAGGCTTTGCCTTTTGCTCCGGCGCTCGGGCAGACTTGGGGTCAAGGCCAGTGCCTTCACCACAGGAGAGAGGAGGCGACAGGATCCCTGCACAGGGCCCGAGCACTGGGATGGGGAACGGTGGGGACTGTCTCCACTCTTTCCCCGGCACACCCCGGCCACCCACAATGCTGCCACATCTTGGTGGAAGAGGGCATCTGACTGCACGTTCCTCCATGGGGTTGTTTCTGCGAGTTCCGGGTATGGCACCTGGTGGCAAGCCCAAGTCTGCCCTTGGGACAGGTGCCCAAGGAGATGCTTTCCCCTTGGGACCAGAGGCACAGGACAGGCCTGCCTTCTGCCCAGACTCCTTCCTCAGAGTGGAGCATGCACCCTTGCCCTTGTCGTCCCCTCATGTCTCCTTAGAAGCCAGGCTTCAATCTCTCCGCACAGGGAGTAGAGGACACTTGTCTTCTCATGGCCTGCTGTTCGTGCCTCGGCAGGCTATTCTGACTCCCGAGCGTTTCTAGACCCAAGGCCAAGGGATCCTTCTCTTCCCTGGGGCGGCGTGCTGTGCCTTCCCCAAAATTGCTCCTGGGGAGCGCGGTGACAGACGTGTGCAACCATGCTTCTCTCTCAGGCAGAGGGGATGCTAGGGCAAAGAGGATTTCGCTCCATGCGGGTATCTTCCACCATGTTGCTGAGACTCGCTCAGGCAAGCAGCAGCAGCATCCCCAAACCCAACTCTGATTTCCCAACGAATGCTGTGCTTTCCTAAGGGAGAGGCCCAGGCAAAGAGGCTTTCGCTGTATGCGGGTTTCTCCCACCGCAAGACTGGGCTCAGGGAAACAGCAGCAGCCCGCACAACATTTCTCAGCGAATGCTGTGCTTTCGCAGAGGCTTTGGTTTGGAGCGAACAGCACTTCGCCGCTGCTTCCTCAGCAAAGCTTCAGTCGAGTCAGGGAAGAAGAGCTGCGGGAGAGCTGTTGCCTCTTGGGCCTTGCTTTCCCTGGCTTCATGTTCGCGCCCGGATTTCACTTTGCTAAGCCGAACTAGGCAGACACAGTCACAACCCTGCAGCAGCGTGCGTGGCCTAGCATGGCACTCTATTCCTAATTCCATCTCCTGCTCTGGTAAGGCTTTGCCTTTTGCTCCGGTGCTCGGGCAGACTTGGGGTCAAGGCCAGTGCCTTCACCACAGGAGAGAGGAGGCAACAGGATCCCTGCACACCGCCCGGGCACTGGGATAGGGAACTGTGGGGGACTGTCTCCACTCCTTCCTCGCCGCACCCCCTGTCACCCACAATGCTGCCACATCTTGGTGGAAGATGGCATCTGACTGACCGTTTCTCCATGGGGTTGTTTCTGCAAGTTCCAGGTATGGCACCTGGTGGCAAGCCCAAGTCTGCCCTTGGGACAGGTGGCCAAGGAGATGCTGTCCCCTTGGTAACAGAGGCACAGGACAGGCCTGCCTTCTGCCCAGACTCCTTAGAGTGGAGCACGCGCCCCTGCCCTAGTCGTCCCCTCATGTCTCCTTAGCAGCCAGGCTTCCATCTCTCCACACAGGGAGCGGGTGACACATGTCTGGCCACCGGCCTGCATTTCGTGCCGCGGCAGGCTATCCTGTTCCCGAGCGTTTCCCGACCCCAAGGCCAAGGGATCCTTCTCTTCCCCGGGGGCGGCGTGCTGTGCCTTCCCCACACTTGCTCCTGGGGAGCGTGGTTACAGACGTGAGCAACCATGCTTCCTCTCAAGCAGAAAGGATGCTAGGGCAAGAGGATTTCGCTCCATGCGGGTATCTTCCAACATGCTGCGGAGACTCGCTTAGGCAAGCAGCAGCAGCATCCCCAAACCCAACTCTGATTTTCCAACGAATGCTGTGCTTTCCAAGGGGAGATGCCCAGGCAAAGGGCTTTCGCTGTATGCGGGTTTCTCCCACCGCGAGACGGGGCTCAGGCACGCAGCAGCAGCCCCCAAAACATTTCTCGGGGAATGCTGTCCTTTCGCAGAGGCTTTGGTTTGGAGCAAACAGCCCTTCGCCACTGCTTCCTCAGCAAGGCTTCTGTCGCGTCAGGGAAGAAGAGCTGCGGGACAGCTGGTGCCTCTTGGGCCTTGCTTTCCCTGGCTCCATGTTCGCGTCCTGGGTTCACCCTGCCAGGCCGAACTACGCAAACACAGTCACAACCGTGCAGTAGCGCGCTTAGCCTAGGATGGCACTCCATGCACACTACCATCTCCCGGTGTAGGCATCGCTTGGCCTTTTACTCTGGCGCTCAGGCCGACTCGCGGACTAGGCCTGTGCTTTCCCCACAGGAAAGGAGAGGTGACAGGATCCCTGCACACCGCCCGTGCACTGAATAGGGAGCTTTGGGGGACTGTCACCACTCCTTCCCCTTAAAACCCGGGCCTCCTCCAAGCTTCTACATCCCGGAGGAAGACGGCATCTGATGGCCAGGTCTTTCTGGGAGTTGTTTCTCGAGTTTAGGGTAGGCGCCTGGTGGCAAGCCCATGGCTCCACCACGGTCAGGTGGCCTAGGAGCTGCTGTCTCCTTGCGCCCAAAGGCTCAGGACATGCATGCTTTCTGCCCAGACTCCTTCCTCAGAGTGGACCCCTTTCCCCTGCCCTAATCTCCCCCTCGTGTCTCCTTAGCAGCCCGGCTTCCTTCGCTCTGCAGTGACAGATGTGTCCCTTTCCTTAAGGCTCTTTCCACAGGCACCACCGCGCTTCTCACTCAGGCAGAGGGGAAGCCCAGGCAAAGAGGATTTCGCTCCATGCGGGTTTATTCCACCGTGCAGTGGAGACTAGCTCCGGCAAGCAGCAGGCAGCATCCCACAGAACCGACTCTGATTTCCCAGCGACTGCTATGCTTTCGCAGAGGTTTTCAGCTTGGCGCAAACCGCACTTCGCTGCTGCTTCCTCAGCAAGGCTTTGGTCGTTTGCTCTGTCGCGGCTGGAAAGAAGAGCCGCGGGAGAGCTGGTGCCTCTTGGGCCTTGTTTTCCCGGGCTCCAAGTTCGCGCCCGGGGTTCACCTTGCTAAGCCGATCTAAGCAGACACAGTCACAACCCTGCAGCAGCGTGCGTGGCCTAGCATGACACTCTATGCCTATTACCATCTCCTGGCGTAGGTAAGGCTTTGCCTTTTGCTCCGGCGCTCGGGCAGACTCGGGGTCAAGGCCAGTGCCTTCACCACAGGAGAGAAGAGGCGACAGGATCCCTGCACAGGGCCCGAGCACTGGGATGGGGAACGGTGGGGACTGTCTCCACTCTTTCCCCGGCACACCCCCGGCCACCCACAATGCTGCCATATCTTGGTGGAAGACGGCATCTGACTGCACGTTTCTCCATGGGGTTGTTTCTGCGAGTTCCGGGTATGGCACCTGGTGGCAAGCCCAAGTCTGCCCTTGGGACAGGTGGCCAAAGAGATGCTTTCCCCTTGGGACAAGAGGCACAGGACAGGCCTGCCTTCTGCCCAGACTCCTTCCTCAGAGTGGAGCACGCACCCATGCCCTTGTCTTCCCCTCATGTTTCCTTAGCAGCCAGTCTTCAATCTCTCCGCACAGGGAGTAGAGGACACTTGTCTTCTCATGGCCTGCTGTTCGTGCCTCGGCAGGCTATTCTGACTCCCGAGCGTTTCTAGACCCAAGGCCAAGGGATCCTTCTCTTCCCTGGGGCGGCGTGCTGTGCCTTCCCCAAAATTGCTCCTGGGGAGCGCGGTGACAGACGTGTGCAACCATGCTTCTCTCTCAGGCAGAGGGGATGCTAGGGCAAAGAGGATTTCGCTCCATGCGGGTATCTTCCACCATGTTGCCGAGACTCGCTCAGGCAAGCAGCAGCAGCATCCCCAAACCCAACTCTGATTTCCCAACGAATGCTGTGCTTTCCTAAGGGAGAGGCCCAGGCAAAGAGGCTTTCGCTGTATGCGGGTTTCTCCCACCGCAAGACTGGGCTCAGGGAAACAGCAGCAGCCCGCACAACATTTCTCAGCGAATGCTGTGCTTTCGCAGAGGCTTTGGTTTGGAGCGAACAGCACTTCGCCGCTGCTTCCTCAGCAAAGCTTCAGTCGAGTCAGGGAAGAAGAGCTGCGGGAGAGCTGTTGCCTCTTGGGCCTTGCTTTCCCTGGCTCCATGTTCGCGCCCGGATTTCACTTTGCTAAGCCGAACTAGGCAGGCACAGTCACAACCCTGCAGCAGCGTGCGTGGCCTAGCATGGCACTCTATTCCTAATTCCATCTCCTGCTCTGGTAAGGCTTTGCCTTTTGCTCCGGTGCTCGGGCAGACTTGGGGTCAAGGCCAGTGCCTTCACCACAGGAGAGAGGAGGCAACAGGATCCCTGCACACGGCCCGGGCACTGGGATGGGGAACTGTGGGGGACTGTCTCCACTCCTTCCCCGCCGCACCCCCTGTCACCCACAATGCTGCCACATCTTGGTGGAAGTTGGCATCTGACTGACCGTTTCTCCATGGGGTTGTTTCTGCAAGTTCCAGGTATGGCACCTGGTGGCAAGCCCAAGTCTGCCCTTGGGACAGGTGGCCAAGGAGATGCTGTCCCCTTGGTAACAGAGGCACAGGACAGGCCTGCCTTCTGCCCAGACTCCTTAGAGTGAAGCACGCGCCCCTGCCCTAGTCGTCCCCTCATGTCTCCTTAGCAGCCAGGCTTCCATCTCTCCGCACAGGGAGCGGGTGACACATGTCTGGCCACCGGCCTGCATTTCGTGCCGCGGCAGGCTATCCTGTTCCCGAGCGTTTCCCGACCCCAAGGCCAAGGGATCCTTCTCTTCCCCGGGGGCGGCGTGCTGTGCCTTCCCCACACTTGCTCCTGGGAAGCGTGGTGACAGACTTGAGCAACCATGCTTCTCTCTCAGGCAGAAAGGATGCTAGGGCAAAGAGGATTTCGCTCCATGCGGGTATCTGCCAACATGCTGCGGAGACTCGCTTAGGCAAGCAGCAGCAGCATCCCCAAACCCAACTCTGATTTCCCAACGAATGCTGTGCTTTCCAAGGGGAGATGCCAAGGCAAAGGGGCTTTCGCTGTATGCGGGTTTCTCCCACCGCGAGATGGGGCTCAGGCACGCAGGAGCAGCCCCCAAAACATTTCTCGGGGAATGCTGTCCTTTCGCAGAGGCTTTGGTTTGGAGCAAACAGCCCTTGCCACTGCTTCCTCAGCAAGGCTTCTGTCGCGTCAGGGAAGAAGAGCTGCGGGAGAGCTGGTGCCTCTTGGGCCTTGCTTTCCCTGGCTCCATGTTCGCGTCCTGGGTTCACCCTGCCAGGCCGAACTACGCAGACACAGTCACAACCGTGCAGTAGCGCGCTTAGCCTAGGATGGCACTCCATGCACACTACCATCTCCCGGTGTAGGCATCGCTTGGCCTTTTACTCTGGCGCTCAGGCCGACTCGCGGACTAGGCCTGTGCTTTCCCCACAGGAAAGGAGAGGTGACAGGATCCCTGCACACCGCCCGTGCACTGAATAGGGAGCTTTGGGGGACTGTCACCACTCCTTCCCCTTAAAACCCGGGCCTCCTCCAAGCTTCTACATCCCGGAGGAAGACGGCATCTGATGGCCAGGTCTTTCTGGGAGTTGTTTCTCGAGTTTAGGGTAGGCGCCTGGTGGCAAGCCCATGGCTCCACCACGGTCAGGTGGCCTAGGAGCTGTTGTCTCCTTGGGCCCAAAGGCTCAGGACAGGCATGCTTTCTGCCCAGACTCCTTCTTCAGAGTGGAGCCTTTCCCCTGCCCTAATCTTCCCCTCGTGTCTCCTTAGCAGCCCGGCTTCCTTCGCTCTGCAGTGACAGATGTGTCCCTTTCCTTAAGGCTCTTTCCACAGGCACCACCGCGCTTCTCTCTCAGGCAGAGCGGAAGCCCAGGCAAAGAGGATTTCGCTCCATGCGGGTTTATTCCACCGTGCAGTGGAGACTAGCTCCGGCAAGCAGCAGGCAGCATCCCACAGAACCGACTCTGATTTCCCAGCGACTGCTATGCTTTCGCAGAGGTTTTCAGCTTGGCGCAAACCGCACTTCGCTGCTGCTTCCTCAGCAAGGCTTTGGTCGTTTGCTCTGTCGCGGCTGGAAAGAAGAGCCGCGGGAGAGCTGGTGCCTCTTGGGCCTTGTTTTCCCGGGCTCCAAGTTCGCGCCCGGGGTTCACCTTGCTAAGCCGATCTAAGCAGACACAGTCACAACCCTGCAGCAGCGTGCGTGGCCTAGCATGACACTCTATGGCTATTACCATCTCCTGGCGTAGGTAAGGCTTTGCCTTTTGCTCCGGCGCTCGGGCAGACTTGGGGTCAAGGCCAGTGCCTTCACCACAGGAGAGAGGAGGCAACAGGATCCCTGCACAAGGCCCGAGCACTGGGATGGGGAACAGTGGGGACTGTCTCCACTCTTTCCCCGGCACACCCCGGCCACCCACAATGCTGCCACATCTTGGTGGAAGACGGCATCTGACTGCACGTTTCTCCATGGGGTTGTTTCTGCGAGTTCCGGGTATGGCACCTGGTGGCAAGCCCAAGTCTGCCCTTGGGACAGGTGGCCAAGGAGATGGTGTCCCCTTGGTAACAGAGGCACAGGACAGGCCTGCCTTCTGCCCAGACTCCTTAGAGTGGAGCACGCGCCCCTGCCCTAGTCGTCCCCTCATGTCTCCTTAGCAGCCAGGCTTCCATCTCTCCGCACAGGGAGCGGGTGACACATGTCTGGCCACCGGCCTGCATTTCGTGCCGCGGCAGGCTATCCTGTTCCCGAGCGTTTCCCGACCCCAAGGCCAAGGGATCCTTCTCTTCCCCGGGGGCGGCGTGCTGTGCCTTCCCCACACTTGCTCCTGGGGAGCGTGGTGACAGACGTGAGCAACCATGCTTCTCTCTCAGGCAGAAAGGATGCTAGGGCAAAGAGGATTTCGCTCCATGCGGGTGTCTTCCAACATGCTGCGGAGACTCGCTTAGGCAAGCAGCAGCAGCATCCCCAAACCCAACTCTGATTTCCCAACGAATGCTGTGCTTTCCAAGGGGAGATGCCAAGGCAAAGGGGCTTTCGCTGTATGCGGGTTTCTCCCACCGCGAGACTGGGCTCAGGCACGCAGCAGCAGCCCCCAAAACATTTCTCGGGGAATGCTGTCCTTTCGCAGAGGCTTTGATTTGGAGCAAACAGCACTTCGCCACTGCTTCCTCAGCAAGGCTTCTGTCGCGTCAGGGAAGAAGAGCTGCGGGAGAGCTGGTGCCTCTTGGGCCTTGCTTTCCCTGGCTCCATGTTCGCGTCCTGGGTTCACCCTGCCAGGCCGAACTACGCAGACACAGTCACAACCCTGCAGCAGCACGAGGGGAAGATTAGGGCAGGGGAAAGGGCTCCACTCTGAGGAAGGAGTCTGGGCAGAAAGCATGCCTGTCCTGAGCCTTTGGGCCCAAGGAGACAGCAGCTCCTTGGCCACCTGACCGTGGTGGAGCCATGGGCTTGCCACCAGGCGCCTACCCAAAACTCGAGAAACAACTCCCAGAAAGACCTGGCCATCAGATGCCGTCTTCCTCCGGGATGTAGAAGCTTGGAGGAGGCCCGGGTTTTAAGGGGAAGGAGTGGTGACAGTCCCCCAAAGCTCCCTATTCAGTGCACGGGCGGTGTGCAGGGATCCTGTCACCTCTCCTTTCCTGTGGGGAAAGCACAGGCCTAGTCCGCGAGTCGGCCTGAGCGCCAGAGTAAAAGGCCAAGCGATGCCTACACCGGGAGATGGTAGTGTGCATGGAGTGCCATCCTAGGCTAAGCGCGCTACTGCACGGTTGTGACTGTGTCTGCGTAGTTCGGCCTGGCAGTGTGAACCCAGGACGCGAACATGGAGCCAGGGAAAGCAAGGCCCAAGAGGCACCAGCTCTCCCGCAGCTCTTCTTCCCTGACGCGACAGAAGCCTTGCTGAGGAAGCAGTGGCGAAGGGCTGTTTGCTCCAAACCAAAGCCTCTGCGAAAGGACAGCATTCCCCGAGAAATGTTTTGGGGGCTGCTGCTGCGTGCCTGAGCCCCGTCTCGCGGTGGGAGAAACCCGCATACAGCGAAAGCCCCTTTGCCTTGGCATCTCCCCTTGGAAAGCACAGCATTCGTTGGGAAATCAGAGTTGGGTTTGGGGATGCTGCTGCTGCTTGCCTAAGCGAGTCTCCGCAGCATGTTGGAAGATACCCGCATGGAGCGAAATCCTCTTTGCCCTAGCATCCTTTCTGCCTGAGAGAGAAGCATGGTTGCTCACGTCTGTCACCACGCTCCCCAGGAGCAAGTGTGGGGAAGGCACAGCATGCCGCCCCCGGGGAAGAGAAGGATCCCTTGGCCTTTGGGTCTGGAAACGCTCGGGACAGGATAGCCTTCCGCGGCACGAAATGCAGGCCGGTGGCCAGACATGTGTCACCCGCTCCCTGTGCGGAGAGATGGGAGCCAGGCTGCTAAGGAGACATGAGGGGATGACTAGGCAGGGTCGCGTGCTCCACTCTGAGGAAGGAGTCTGGGCAGAAGGCAGGCCTGTCCTGTGCCTCTTGTCCCAAGGGGAAAGCATCTCTTTTGCCACCTGTCCCAAGGGCAGACTTGGGCTTGCCACCAGGTGCCATACCTGGAACTTGCAGAAACAACCCCATGGAGAAACGGTCAGTCAGATGCCATCTTCCACCAAGATGTGGCAGCATTGTAGGAGACAGGTGGTGCGGCGGGGAAGGAGTGGAGACAGTCCCCCACAGTTCCCCATCCCAGTGCCCGGGCCGTGTGCAGGGATCCTGTTGCCTCTTCTCTCCTGTGGTGAAGGCACTGGCCTAGACCCCGAGTCTGCCCGAGCACCGGAGCAAAAGGCAAAGCCTTACCTAGGCCAGGAGATGGAATTAGGCATAGAGTGCCATGCTTGTCCACGCACGCTGCTGCAGGGTTGTGACTGTGTCTGCCTAGTTCGGCTTAGCAAAGTGAAACCCAGGCGCGAACTTGGAGCCCGCGAAAGCAAGGCCCAAGAGGCACCAGCTCTCCCGCGGCTCTTCGTCCCTGCTGCGAAAGAGCGAACGACCAAAGCCTTGCTGAGGAAGCAGCAGCGAAGTGCGTTTCGCTCCAACCAAAGACTCTGCGAAAGCACAGCATTCGCTGAGAAATGTTGTCAGGCCTGCTGCTGCTTCCCTGAGCCCAGTCTCGCGGTGGGAGAAACCCGCATACAGCGAAAGCCTCTTTGCCTGGACCTCTCCCTTAGGAAAGCACAGCATTCATTGGGAAATCAGAGTTGGGTTTGGGGATGCTGCTGCTGCTTGCCTGAGCGAGTCTCGGCAACATGGTGGAAGATACCCGCATGGAGCGAAATCCTCTTTGCCCTAGCATCCCCTCTGCCTGAGAGAGAAGCATGGTTGCACACGTCTGTCACCGCGCTCCCCAGGAGCAATTTTGGGGAAGGCACAGCACGCCGCCCCCGGGGAAGAGAAGGATCCCTTGGCCGAGGGGTCTGGAAACGCTCGGGAGTCAGAATAGCCTGCCGAGGCACGAATAGCAGGCCATGAGAAGACAAGTGTCCTCTGCTCCCTGTGCGGAGAGATTGAAGCCTGGCTGCTAAGGAGACATGAGGGGACGACAAGGGCATGGGTGCGTGCTCCACTCTGAGGAAGGAGTCTAGGCAGAAGGCAGGCCTGTCCTGTGCCTCTGGTCCCAAGGGGAAAGCATTTTTTTGGCCACCTGTCCCAAGGGCAGACTTGGGCTTGCCACCAGTTGCCATACCCGGAACTCGCAGAAACAACCCCATGGAGAAACGTGCAGTCAGATGCCGTCTTCCATCAAGATATGGCAGCATTGTGGGTGGCAGGGGGTGTGCCGGGGAAAGAGTGGAGACAGTCCCCACTGTTCCCCATCCCAGTGCTCGGGCCCGGTGCAGGAATCCTGTCGCCTCCTCTCTCCTATGGTGAAGGCACTGGCCTAGACCCCGAGTCTGCCCGAGCGCCGGAGCAAAAGGCAAAGCCTTACCTACGCCAGGAGATGGTAATAGGCATAGAGTGCCATGCTAGGCCACGCACGCTGCTGCAGGGTTGTGACTGTGTCTGCTTAGTTCGGCTTAGCAAGGTGAACCCCGGGCGCGAACATGGAGCCCGGGAAAGCAAGGACCAAGAGGCACCAGCTCTCCCGCGGCTCTTCTTTCCTGCCGCGACAGAGCAAAGGACCACAGCCTTGCTGAGGAAGCAGCAGCGAAGTGCGGTTCGCGCCAAGCTGAAAACCTCTGCGAAAGCATGGCTGTCGCTGGGAAATCAGAGTCGGTTCTGTGGGCTGCTTTTGTTGCTTGCCTTAGCCTAGTATTCGCAGCACTTTTGGAGAAACCCGCATAGAGCGAAAGCCTCTTTGCCCGGGCATCCCCTCTGGGAAAGCACAGCATTCTTTGGGAAATCAGAGTCGGGTCTGTGGGATGCTGCCTGCTGCTTGCCGGAGCTAGTCTCCACAGCACGGTGTAATAAACCCGCATGGAGTGAAATCCTCTTTGCCTGGGCATCCCCTCTGCATGGGAGAGATGCATGGTTGCACACGTTGTCACTGCGCTCCCCAGGAGCAAGTGTGGGGAAGGCACAGCACACTGTCCCTGGGGAAGAGAAGGAGCCATTGGCCTTGGGGTCTGGAAAATTGAACAGCCACATGTAGAAAATGAAATTGGACCATCCTAACACCATACATTATAATCGACTGGAAATGGATGAAGAAGCATAATGTGAGAAAGGAATCCATCATAGTCCTTGAGGAGAGAACAGGTAGCAACTTCTTTGACCTCAGCAGCAGCAACTTCTTCCTAGGAACATCGCGAAAGGCCAGGGAAGCAAGGGCAAGAATGAACTATTGGGATTTCATCAGATCCAAAAGCTTTTGCACTGCAAAGGAAACAGTTAACAAAGCCAAAAGATCACTGTCAGAAGTTATCTGGGAGAAGATATTTGCAAATGACATACCAGATAAAGGGCCAGTATCCAAAATCTATAAAGAGCTTATCAAACTCAACACCCTAAAAACAAATAATCCAATGAAGAAATGGGCAGAGGACATGAACAGACATTTCTGCAAAGAATACATCCAAATGGCCAACAGACACATGAAAAAATGCTCCACATCACTCGGCATCAGGGAAATACAAATCAAAACCAGAATGAGATACCACCTCACACCGTTCAGAATGGCTAAAATGAACAAGTCCGTCAATGACAGATGCTGGCGAGGATGTGGAGAAAGGGCAACCCTCCTACACTGTATGTGGGAATGCAAGCTGGTGCAACCACTCTGGAAAACAGCGTGGACGTGCCTCAAAAAGCTGAAAATAGAACTACCCTATGACCCAGTGCTTGTAGTACTGGGTATATACCCTACAGATACAAACGTGGCATTCTGAAGGGGCACATGCACCCAAATGTTTATAGCAGCAATGTCCACAATAGTTAAACTATGGAAAGAAACTAAATGTCCTTCAACAGATGAATCAATAAATAAGATGTGGTATATATGTTCAATGGAATACTATGCAGCCATCAAAAGAAATGAAATCCTGCTATTTGTGATGACGTGGATGGAACTAGAGGGTATTATGCTTGGAGAAATATTTCAAAGATTTTATATATTTTTTTAATTTATGTATTATGATATCCCTTACATACAGAATCTGAGGAAAAGGAAAACTAATGGAAACTTAGAGTTGAGTTGACAAGGGGTGAACCTGGTCATGATCCCAGGGTCCTGGGATCGAGCCCCGCATCAGGCTCTCTGCTCAGCAGGAAGCCTGCTTCCTCTTCTCTCTCTGCCTGCCTCTCTGCCTGCTTGTCATCTCTCTCTGTCAAATAAATAAATTAAAAATCTTAAAAAAAATCCAATATTATTGTTTTACAGAAGTAAGTAAAGAATCCTAAAGTTTATATGAGACCATGAAAGACAACAAATAATCAAAGCAGTTCTGAGAAAGAATGAAGAAGGGAGATTACACTTCTTGATTTGAAACTATACTACAAAGCCCTCATGCTCAAAACAATAAAGTATACTGGCATAAAAACAGACCAATAAACAAGTAGAACAGAATTGAGAGTCCAGAAATAAATCCTTTCATACAGTCACCTAATATTTGACAGGGGCCAACATATGTAATGGGGAAAGATAGCCTGTTCAATAAATGATATTTAAAACTGAATAGTCACATAAACAGTATGAAAAGGGAACCTTATATCACTCATAAGTCTGAACTTGAAATAGATTAAAGACTTAAAGGTGATGCATGAAACTAAATTTCCTAAAGGAAAACATAGGGAAAATTCTCCTTGACATTGGTATTGCCAATAGTTTTTTGGATACCAGACCAAAAACACAAGCAAAAAAAGCAAAAATAGATAAATGGTATTACATCAAACTAACGTTTCTGCATTGCCAAAAAAAGGGAGAGAGAATGAAAACACAATCCACAGAATGTAAGAAAATACTTACGAATCTTATATCTGAAAAGAGGTTAATAACCAACAGATACAAATAGAAAAAAAATATATGATTAAAAAAATAGCAAAAGGATCTCAATAGACTTTTTTTTCAAAAAAGTTATATAAATGACCAACAGGAGCATTAAAAAGTGCTCAACGTAAAAATCTCAGGGCAAAGTCCTTATGTTGTTGTTGTTGTTGTTTACCTCTGAAAAACGCAGCAAGATATTAGAATATATACTACCAAAAAATTGAAACTAACCAATTTTGGTAAATATTGGAGAAAACAGGGAACTTATGCACTGTAATAGAGATATAAATTTGTATGGAAAACAGTATGGAGATTATTCATATTATTAAAAGTAAAATTACCATATGATTCAGTAATCCCACTTCTAGGTATCTATCTAAAGAAAACAAAGTTCACTGTTCAAAGACATATCTGCACTCTTATGTTTATTATAAAATTATTAACTCTAAGCAAGAGATGGAAATAATTTCAGTATCCATTAATGGATGAATGAGTAAAATAAGTATGGTAAATATATACTACGGAATACTACTTAACCATGAAAAATTAAGAAATACTGCCAAGTGAAATATTTCAAAGATTTTATATATTTTTTTAATTTATGTATTATGATATCCCTTACATACAGAATCTGAGGAAAAGGAAAACTAATGGAAACTTAGAGTTGAGTTGACAAGGGGTGAACCTGGGGTGGAGTAAAGTGGTCCAAGGGTGCAAACTTGCAACTATAATATGAAAAAGTTCTGGGGATCTAATGTACAGCATGATGATCATAGTTAATAAGATATACATACTTTTTATTTATTGTGCTTCCCTTTAATAAACTTTGCATATATCACATTCTTACAAGTTGAAAGTTTATAGTAATCTTGTATAAAAGAGGTCTGCTGCCACCATTTTTCTAACAACATTTGTTCATTTTGTGTCTCTTTGTCACATGTTGGTAATTCTTGCAATATATCAAGTTTTTTCATTATTATTGTATTTGTTATGGTGATCTGTGATCAGTAATTATGACCCACTGAAAACTCAGAACTAGTGTACTTAAGGTATATACATTGATTTTCTTTAAAAACCTAATGCTTTTGAACAGTGCAGTATAGTTTTTATTTTTTATATGCACTGGGAAACATAATTTTTTATATGCACTGGGAAACCAAAAAATATAATAATTTGACTTAGTTTATTGAGATAATCACTTTATTGAGGCAGTCTGGAACAAAACCCACAAGACCTCTGAAGTTTATCTCTACTATACTATATACATAAAAGTTGCTAAGAGAGTAGATCTTAAAATTCCTTACGATACATGCATAAAAAACAGTGGCAACTATACGAGATAGTAGATGTATTAACATTTTTGTGTAGATTATATTGCAATAAAGATGTATACCAATTTATCAAATTGTACAAAATTTACACAATGTTAAAAGTTTGCAATGTTATAAGAAATCATTTCTTAAATTTACAAATATGTCGATTTTTTTCAATAAAGCTGGAAAAAACTTTTTGTAGAATTAATCTATTTTTCAAAAAAGGAAGTAAGGCAGTAGAAACTGCAACTAACTCTGAAATAATAGAATATAAAATCCATTTTTGTTATATACACTGTGACAAAAACTATTACTTAGTTTACAATGGAGGAGTACTTATGAAGCATGAAGGATGGTCTATAAAAAAGGCTGAAAGAGCTCAGTTTTAAGGTTTAAATTTAAAATCTTCTTTTGAAATACTAAACTGACCACCCAGTGTTCCAAACATCAATGTCTTAACTGCATGAATTTATTTCATACAACTCTATAATCTAGTTTCATAAGAAAGCAGCATGCAAAGTTTGAATAAGACAGACTTGCTTAAGTTTCTTTATGTTCAACAGTAAAGGATACCTCCTTAAAAACAAATAGAAGAAAAATCAGCATATTTATTATGATAATTATTATTCATAAGGAGATTCATATTGAATTAGGGAATATATATCCTCAGAGGGGGTAAAGTAAAATGAAATTTATGTTGGTAAATGTGTCTAATAATAGTCAATACAATGCCTCAATATAAATGAATATTACCATTTTGAACAATTTAATTACTATTACTAGAATTATTATAAGTATAAAAATAGCTATCATTTTAGCATGGAATATGAGACTCTCATGCTCCATGCTTCATCACATCCACACAACAACGCTGCATAATAAGTATTATCATCACCATTTCATGGGTGAAAAAACTGAGGCTAACACATTTAGATAACTGGTTTATGATTACATGGGTAGCAAAAATGCATCACACTAATTTAGGCTTTATGATTTCAGAATTGTACTCTTTCCACTGCACATTCTATTACTCTGTAAATACTTGGCCTGTTTTCATTTGGTTCTTTAATTTTATTCATGTGGTGATGGCTTAAAGCTTCCTTTAAAGGAAGCTTAAAAATTTCATTTAACCAAAAGCTCCCAAGAATTAAAAATGCCACGGATCTAATGTAGACATGGATATCATTAGTTAATGGGTAACTATATATTTTCCACCCTAGTGAGATAACAATCAGAGTATTTTTCTAAGTTTTAGTCTCTCAGTGTTAAAAAGGACTTTGTTAAAATAGAAATATTTAGACAAAGGTGATCAAAAGTCTGAATCAGGTCACCTTAAGGTAAATATTAGGAACCTGAGGAAACAAATGGAGATTTGAACACTGAGCTATGATATAATGAATGGTTTCAAGTATTTAGTAGAGTATAGAAAAGCCCTTTAAAGCCTGGTCTTAGCCTAGCATTGCAGCTTCTGGGATATCTGTCTATCTATCATCTATCTATCTAGATATAAATTTGAAAACTTTTTTAACTTAAAGATTTTGAGAAATAGAACATAATCAGCACCATAGAAGATCTGTATCTGATAACAACCTAGCCCCTCCTCCCAGTTTGTTAATATTCTCTCTTATTTAATGTAACATTGTGCAAATAGACCACTACTGATCTGCCGTTATGAATGAAATAGCTATAATCATCTGTTTGCATATCCTGGTGAAAATATTCATTTAGTTCCATGTTGTATTTCTAGGAATGGACCAAATTTTTATTTTTATTTTTAAGTTTTCTAAATATTGTCCAACTTACCTCAAATGTTTTTATTATGGGCACTTTCATTCTTTCACATTCTTGCAAGGCAATTTTACTGTTGCCCAATATGGTAAGTGTGTAATAGTATGTCATTTTAGGTTTTAATTTATTTTAATTTAATTCCAGATTCATAATAAAGATAAACAGTTTTTATATATGAGTGGCCATTTGGATTACCCTTTCTGTAAAGTACATGCTCCAATCTTTTGATATCTTAACACTGTGTCATACTGACTTCTTTAATAGTAGATTTTCTGAATGAACTTTTAGCTGTGTAGGTCTTCTCTATTTTATTTTGAACTTGTTTTCATTTCAAAATCTTTATATTTATTTTCATAATCTGCTTTTATTTTGCTTTGTCTATTATCTATCTATCTATCTATCTATCTATCTATTTATTTGCAAGCAAGAGAGAGTGAGCAAGTGAGAGTGCAGGGAGGGATAGAAAAAGAAGGGAAAAGAATCTTAAGCAGGCTCCAGGCTCAGCACAGAGCCCAACTCTGGGCTCTATTTCACAACCATGACATCATGACCTGAGCCAAATTGAAAGAGATAAAATAAAATTAAGGTGTTAAAAAAAAAGGAAAAAGAATTGGAGGTTTAATTAAGTGAGCCACCCAGGCACCCCTGTGGTATCTTAAATTAGCTGTCATATCTTTAAAGTTCTAGAGTATCCATTTGGTTCATTTAGAAAACCTTTCTCAATATCATTTTTAGTGTCAGTTTTTGGTTCAATTTGCTTCCCCTCTCATTTCTTTGAGCAGAGTAATCAAGCCATTTTACAATCTTTATTGATCATTTTAACATCATACTTAATCCCATTTTGTCTATCAAATCTTGTTAATGGTTTTTCTTTGTGTGCTTTGTTACATTTTGCTATGTTCAAGACATTATATTTGAAACTCTTATTGAGTAGGGATAATTAAGAGCTATAATAACGGTATGGTCCTCCTTGGTAGGATTTTCTCTTATATCTGAGACTCTACAAGACAATCATACTCCAAATTCAGTGATTGGCTTTCTCAGTTTACACAGAAGGCAAGGTAGGCTATAGTCTTATTTCTGCTTCTCCTTGTGCTTTGGGGATCTCAACTTAAATTTGGGTTGTACCAAAGTCCTCAAATTTGATTGCTGCTGGATTTGTTTCTCTAGTATCAAGAGTCTATGAACAACACAGCTCAGTGTGTTTTAGCAGTTTCAAATGCTCTCATAGCTAAAATGGCTTCAGGGCATATATCTCTAGGCTCTCATTGTATTTCGTATTTTGGCCCAGTAATCCCTCACTTATTTTTATAATCATTCTGATATTTTTAACTTTAAAAGCTATTTTGTCTGGATTTTTAGTTGTCTTAAGTAGGAGTTTTTAGATCACCATTACTAGAAGCAACAACAAATATACATGAAAATATCTGCAGTAGTTTATCACATCTTTATGGCTTTGAACTTCCATAAGCTGAGGCATCCTTCTCTAATCACTTAGGCAAACTCCAATTTACCCTTTAATACAACACAAGAATTGCTTCATTTAAGAACATGTTCAGGGATGACTCTTCCCCACTGTTCTTACCAACATTCCCACACACTCTTTGCTACCCACACCTTGTTTATGAACTTTCGTTAGGTATATCAGCGTGACCAGAATTTTGCTCTATTGTATTTTTGTCCTTTAGAGCTTTAATTAAATATGAATTCCATAGAAAGTCTGTCCCTTTTCTTTCAAACCTGGGTTAGTTATTTCTTCTCATTCTTTGTCAGAAGTTACTTTATTAGAGAAACTTATAGCTCTATTGTGACTTTGGAGCCTTTACAGTTTTTCGACTGGAAAAATCACCCATCCCTGAGATTTTTACGCAGCTTCCTAGCTGATATTATTCAGAAATCTGTTCAAAACAGACTTTTTCAGGGAGGCCCTTTCGGACCACTCAGTTAAAAAACCTCTTCTCAATCACTGCTCTTTTAAAAATGTGCTTATTTAGTTCAAATATGCATCTCTATTAAAGAAAAAGCAGTACGATTTTTTTTTTTAAAGTTGGCTTACCTATTATCTATCTCTCCCATTAAAATGATTCCTCTGGCCTGGGGTTTTGTTGTGCTCATTTTAGGCCAGGCACTCAATAAATTGTCACTGAATGATTGAATTGTTTGACTCCCTTGCTAGATTCTCAACTTCATGAGGCCAAGGATTGTTCTATTCAGTCCTTCTTTATCCTCAATGTCTGTTATATTGCAGTCACTTACGTGACTAATGGGAAAAATCACAGAAAGAAAGAGTTAAAACTACAGAAAAACCCTGTAGGTTCAATAACACAAAGCTTTCTAAAATTATTTAGCCCAGGAATTGAATACTGGCTGCACTTTTGATTTTTTTTAAATGGTATTGAATTTAATTTAAATGGAAATACTGGAATGGTAGAATAATAAAAAAATTATAAAAGCAACTTGCTCCTTAAAGTAAGAATTATATAGGGCATCTCTTCTAGAAGCAAAATTTTCAAATGTCAAACATCTGAAAGCATAGAAGGAGAAGTAAGAGTGTGAATTGTACTTCAATGCTCTTTTCTTTATATTCAGCAAACAGCTTCATTCACACACCTTTCCAATTTTTTCAACTCTTTTGACAAAGCCTTCAGAGGAGTTACTGCTGATGACAACCATCACAGCCTAACAGGAGAAATTTTATAAAGAAAAATAATAGCATGTTTTTCCCAAATTGTTAAGGATATGGTGAAGCTCTGTCGGATTCAAAGGAGGAATGTGCAATTCCATGCTATATATAATAATAACTTGTTTTAATAGTGGCTTTGCAATTTTTCAGATATATCCATTTACTGAAACCACTATCAAATAAACAAAAACAAAGAAATGAACAGGGGTTCGAGACAGAAATTATCTAATCTAAAAATAGCACATGTTCACAGAATACACAACACATATCCCAAGTACTACTATAGGTTTCAAGTAATAGTCAAAACAATAGTAAAAATGATTCAGACCACACCAGTCAAATCATAAATGGGACCTTAACTGTAAATCCTTATCTTTAGATCAAAGCGGGTAATTGGGGGCTGAAGATACATTATAGAACTAATATGTTATAGAACTCCTCTGAAATGAGTCATTTATTCCATCACTTTTCCTGCACAGCTGCTGACCCATGTTTTGGTTCCTGGAAATAGCTGCTACCCTGTCATACTTCTTAAAAGCACATATATTGATAACTCTACTCATTCCTCCATTCTCTGTGACTGTCACTGTGTTAAAATGTGGAGTCAGCTGACTCACTTGTGATGGTAATAAAGTAGATGAGTTTGCAAAGTATTTTGTTATTTCTAAAAATGCAAAAACCAAATTACATTGAAATCATAAGGGGTGTTTCAGGGAGAGCTGTAGGATGTGGTTTCTTGTGTAATCCACAGAGATTAGCTCCAACACATATTTAAACTCTCCTCTAGGAGCAACCTTAGTGGTAAAGCAAGAAGATAAACAGATGTAAACACACCCTGGCACAAAATTATCACTTATGTTTGGCTTCCTAGTCTCCTCGTGTTACTTATTTATCTTAACTTCTCTCTGAAATCAGGGAACACAGAATCTCAATCAGTTGACATTTTTCTACTGAATTACCCAATAGTCTGATCATACCCCAAGACTTTTTTAAATTATTTCACTCATAATCCCAAATCTGCTTTGCTTCCTCATCTTAGTACACTGTAATTTGATTTCAAAATGAGGACAGTTGTCAGTAATGCCACATTCATTAATGTATTTTACAATTCCATGTACTTATAACTATGAAGATATGTTAATAACATCCATTCCAATAAGCCACCCTACATTTATTATCATGAAACAAGACCTCAAGAAAGAGAATTCAAAATCATCCATGTATTTGCAACTTATTGCAATAAAGCCTTTATCAATAGACTTCCCTGTGCACATGGTGGTCAAATTGCTGGTGAAAACCAGCCAGATCTATTACAAGCTTTCTCATGGCTTCTAGGTAACCCAAGTGAGCCTTTATTGATACTGGGAAGGGATAAAGCAGGGAAGGGATAAACAGTGCTGTAAGAATTGGCTAGACAAAAGTAATGACTCTCATTACAAAGTGAGTATTTTAAAGCAAAAGAGCCTGTTGGGAATATTGTTTTATAAAATAGTGGTTTTTTTATTAACTTTTTAAAATTCAATTAGGTAACATATAGTGTACCATTAGTTTCAAATGTAGATTTCAGTTATTCATCCATAGCATATAATAGCTAATGCTCAGTACTTACTGTGATAGCTTCTTGAAAGCAGAATTTTAACCCACTGAGCCACCCAGGCGCCCTTGAAAGCAGAATTTTAGATCACATTTTCTGATTACTTCCATGTCGTACAACACTTTCCTGCTAGCAACCTTCAAAACATACTGTTTGTTAGAGGAATTTCTTTAATAATAAATAAATAGAAATTTATTTAAATTTATAAATATATAAAATAAATAGGAATTTATTTAAATTTATTTAAATATTGCACACTGTTTCATTGTTCATAAATAAGGTGATGATATTATAGCCATTAGTTGGTAGCACTGATATATCACTTTCTTTTTACTTCTCAGTGCATTCTCTTTACACAAAATAGATATATATTTTAAAAGAATCTGAATCTGTGGCAAACTTGTAAAAAACCCTATACAGTAAAGTTTATCATTTTAAGTAATCTCAATTATCTTCCTCAATTGTGATAGTATATCCTTCTATCTAGGCCAGATATTGTATGAGGGATTTGAAAAGACATACTTTTCTAAATTTCACTTTTCTCATCTGCAAAATGCTTATCATATCCTACAATAAAATACACTTACAATTTTTTGATGAAAATTTATTTATTTATTTTAAGATTTTATTTCTTTATCAGAGAGAGTGGGCGAGAGAGCAAGCACAGGCAGACAGAATGGCAGGCAGAGGCAGAGGGAGAAGCAGGCTCCCGGCCGAGCAAGGAGCCCGATGCGGGACTCGATCCCAGGACGCTGGGATCATGACCTGAGCCAAAGGCAGCTGCTTAACCAACTGAGCCACCCAGGCGTCCCTTTTGATGAAAATTTAATCTGTATAAACAATATATTTGCTGTAATGCGTGGTTCATGGAAAACATCTTATTTAATTATAAGCAACAACAGTATTAGAAATTAAGTAAATGTGTCTATAATATTTAAAGTTTTAACACATAATTCCACTGCTTTGCCTTATTTTCTCAAATCCCTTTACCACTTTCACTGACAGAGTTAAATGTACTTTTTCTACTAGTAGCCAGCTCTTTGTCTTTTGTCAGAAAGATGCCCTTGTGAATTATTTATAATAGAGATATTAGCAATAATAATAATAATAATAAATAGCAATGAAAATGTTAAAAAAAAGTTTTCTTAACTAATTAGGGTTCTTAGACATCAATTAGAGGAACCACCTCGGGCAAGCAAATTAATCTGCAAGACATTCCCAGAATTAACAAGTCAGTCAGATACAGGGTTGTCCGTAGACTGAAAGGTGAAGCAAAAGGACTAGGTTTGGAAAATAGGTAAGGACAGTGAAAAAAGTGATCAAATTTTGGGGCAAAATAAATTCTTAGGTGTCCTTTCAATGGAGTCCTGTTCATTATGTAGCAGAAACTCTAGAGATTATCTCAATCCATTGGAGTCACCCCGTTTATTAGCTTGCTATTGACAAAGTTATTTACAAACTGTAGAGCAAGAGGTTATAATGGAGAAAACTGATGGTAATGCACAGGATTCTTGTTAACAATAATGCAAGTTAGTGATTTTTCATTAGAAAACATAAATTCTATAACCCAAATTATGGGCCCAGAGCACTTCTGCTGCACAACTCTGCTTATATCCCAAATAACCATGTGAACTAGTTTTAATATCTGCTTCTCTTATTAATTTTTGAATAAAAATTCTTGACACAAGTATTTTATAATTGTGTGATAACCATGCATTTAATTTCTTGGAGAACGAAACACACTTTAGCATAACTAGGTTCGTTCACAGAACCAGCCTTGATAACACACTTCTATATGTTAGAAATGATGTAATAAATGTAGAATATTGGGCACTTGTTTGGTATTCTTTGCCATGTTTTGCACTATCTAAAAAGAGATCAGTGAACTTGGACTGGAGTTAGTAGACATGGAAGAAAATAAAATATTACAGAGAAGAATACTCTGTGGTCCACAACCTAAACGGGCTGGGATTCCCATCATTTGGATCCCTGTAGCTTTACAAAAGTCAATTAAATTTTTGTATCTCCGATTAAAGTTGATTCCCCAGTACTTTTTCAAACATATCTTGTAAAGTATTGTTTCCCAGAAAAAAAGGGATTTTGCACATGTATCTGCCTTTGTCTCTGGTCATGATCTCAGTCAGGATCCTGGGATCGAGCCCCATTTCGGGCTTCCTGCTCATTAGGGAGTATATTTCTCAGTCTCTCTCTGCAGCTACATCCCCCTGCCCCACTCATGCTCTCTCTCTCTCTCAAATAAATAAATACAATCTTTAATTTTTTAATTAAAAATAAGATAAATAAAATAAAATAAAAAGTCTGGTCTTACTGCCCCATTTAGCTCCTTTTGTTTTTTTGAGTTGTATTTAAAGCAGCATGAGAGAACATGAGGCTCTCAAACTTTAAAAAAAAAGGAAAAAATTGAGTTTTGTTAGGATTTAAGATCTTGTCTGCTAGACAAAAACGTTGGCTTTGTTAACATGTGAAAATCAACAAAAGAGAATAAGATCGAATTCTAATAATTTTTGTAGAAATTAAAAATTTCCTCCAACCCAATTACATACAGACCCATTAAGTAAATTCATTCCAATGTCCCAAACCAACCTTTTCTAATAGTAATGCATCTGTGTAAACAGGGTCAACCCAAGGAATAAATAAATATTATTATTTTTTTTCCTGTCTCTTCCACAGTCACATCTGGGTATATTGGTAGCAAGCCAATTATCTATCTTATAAGACATGATATCATAAGGAAGGTTATTCTGTCCATTTGGAACAACTGAAAATCATTGTAATTTTATCTTGGTGCAGTAACTTGAGATGGCACAGTGTGGGTTATGAATATATTTTATTTTTTTTACTGGGAAGAAGAGATTATAGAGATATTGGTTATCCAAGAGAGACTGACAGGTGTTGATAGTTGCCAGGTCAATATCCATCTACTCTTTCCTTTAATATCAGAAAGCACTGAGGGATTGACAACAAGGAAACTTAAAACAACATCAAATATTTTATTGTCTCTTTTCTAGTTACATTGTAACCTTATGACAAAGTATCAGTCGTACAAGATATCATTCTCTTTTACCTCTATCTTTCTGCCAGAAATGTGGGCTTAATAGTGAGAACTCCAACAGCAATTTTTGCAACTGTGAATAAAAAGCCATGAAAACCTCTAAGATAGTTCACTTGACTTTCTTAAGACTCTGAACCAACACATTACATTTTTGCAACTGTGAATGAAAAGCCATGAAAACCTCTAAGATAGTTCACTTGACTTTCTTAAGACTCTGAACCAACACCAGAAAACACTCTCTGTAGTCTTCTTGTTAAATGAAAAATATGGTTAAACCACTTTTGACAGTCTACTACCTACAGCAAACTGTAAATCTTAATTGAAATATGTCCTCTCAGCTGTGCTTAAGCAACTGAGTCCTGAGCTTTTTAGGTTTTCAGTCTGAAAGAGTACACCTCGGGTGCTCTGAAAGGGAAGAGAAAGGACACCCTGTTCTCCATAACAATTAAAGAAGAGAAATCTGTGCATTTAAGTGGGCCATATAAAATTTATCAAGCAATTATCTCCTAACTCCTTCCTATCCAAATTACCTGATATGCTCTCCCTACTCCTTTATTCCACGTTACTGCCTTTTCCAGGATTCTGTATCACATCACAGCATGTCTTCTGTTATTTCCTTCTTGCAAGCTAGTTTTGTTTTCTCCATCTAAAAAAATCAACAATCATTGTGTATTTCAATTCCCATTTTCCTCAAATGCATTGATTCTTCTTATCTATTACTCTTTTCTCATACTCAGTGTCTTTGTCTTTATGGGGTTTGTACTTTGCTTTTCCCCATTCTTTACTGCCATTATATAATCAAATCTAATAACTTCTTAGAGAAAGTTAAAAATTCCTGCATAGCCACACGTGAACACAAAGTCACTGATTTTTAGCAAACCTATAAGATAGTCAGACATCCATTCAATTTCTTTTTAAGATTTTATTTATTTATTTGACAGAGAGGGATGAAAAGCAGGCAGAGAGGCAGGCAGAGAGAGAGGAGGAAGCAGGCTCCCTGCTGAGCAGAGAGCCTGATTTGGGGCTCGGTCCCAGGACCCTGGGATCATGACCTGAGCCGAAGGCAGCGGCTTAACCCACTGAGCCACCCAGGCGTCCCTCCATTCAATTTCTTAACTGAGTCCCAAATGCATCCTGACTTCTAACCTAAACCTAAGTTCTACTTCTTACACGTTGTTATATGACCAAATTCTTTCAGTTCAGTATTTTGTAACATTTAAATATTAGTCAATTGATGCTTTGTTTGTGTATTTCTATGAAAATAATTTGAATACTGTAGATTTATTGTTATATTTATAGGTTTATAATCAAAGTTTCATCAGTTGAAGTTTTTGGAAATTTCAGATATAATGATTAACCTAAAATGATACTGCCTCAAATCCCTCTGATATCAAGGCCCAACTCCTGATTATAGCCAAACCTGTGGTGGATAGTTCCATGGGAAATTGCAGTTACTTAACACTGATAGGATCTCATGTTCTCTCTCTCATTTTGGAATGTCTCCAACACAACCCAAAAGTGTAGGAGAGTTAATGTCCTCTGAGGACAGCTCTCAGTGAAGTGGAAATAAGAACCATAGGTAAAATTGTCAGTTTTCAGGTCTTCATGAGGACAACTTAAAGAAGTTTCTCAGGACCTTTCAGTAAAAGCAAGCCTTCATTTTCTATCCACAACAATTATATCAACAATGTACCTCTTTGACAAAGTTGCTTCTTCACTGTATCACTTTCCCATTCTTTTCTACCTTGGATAATCTCCCAGATAAACTAACAGTACTCAAATCCTTTGTCCTACTCTTTGCTCTCAGGATAAATGGAGCCAAAAGACTTAGATTAATATCAAGTTCTGAATGGGATCTTAGAGCTATTTCTGTCCAGATTTTCATAAACATAGGGACCTTTGAATTATCAGGCTATAAATAAGTTCTAAATGGAGGGGGCAAAAGCAAAAAGTAGAAATTTTTATGTTTGATTTTTAATCATGATTAATTGACTTCATTGATTATTAAAAATACTAACATTATAAAAGTGTGGATCTTTGTAAAACAATGTCTTAATGTAAGAAAGAAGTTGCATAGTCCTTTTGAGAATATTAAACCAAGTGTTCAGGTGCCATCTAATTTCTTGTTTAATCCAGAACTTTGGTGTGCATCATCTTGAGGAATAGGATTTTGAAGTCCAGACAGACTAACAGAAAACTGATCCAAATGTGTGTGTTTATATTTCTGCTTTTGTTGTAAAAATCAAAGTGTGATTGCTGGTTTAAAATGGTAAAACTAATAATGTTCATGGACTCGATTATAAATTTTCTAATTGTATGGGAAGAATCCAACAAAGATAGAATTAATTGATTTGCAAATCCTCAAAGAGCTACAGGATCAGGTAGTGGTATGTTCTGATTCAACAGCATCATAATGCAGCATTTTATATGTGTGGCTAATGGATATTTTCATGAATGTTTGCTAGCTAGTCAGCCAATACAGAGAAATATTAGGTAGGGTAATTACTCACAGTTGTGTTTAATATAATGAGAGAAAATTATCAAATGGCACTAATAATAATAATCCTATAGCAGGCTAAATAATTCAATGATAATTACAAGTATTAATCTAGCTTTCTTCCCTGATTATGACTCTTCTCTCCTTTATCATAATGGGAGTAGCACATTGTCTGCAATGAATTGTGAAAACCCAGCAGTGACTTTGGCAGTGAAGGCCTCCCATCAATTTTGATAGGTTAAAAGGATTCTGGTTGGTCTTGAGCAAATGTGTCAATTTTTTTATTCTGTGTGTGTCATAAAAGAAAGAAGCAATAGTAAATTCTTGCTGTTATTCCATGGAGCCAATAAAATCATACTGCCAACAAGAGGCTGTTGACACCATAGGTGTAGTTAACTGTCTTGAAATACTACGCCTGGAAATAAAATCCTAATATTTCACATAACCTCTTTTTTTAAAAGAAACAAAACAAAACAAAACAAAACAACTATACTGCTTACATTTAGGGCCCTGCTGTTGTGTAACTATTTTTGAACATGTCTTCTGTAAGTGTATATATATATATATATATATATATATATATATATACATATTTTTCTGTGCAATAAATTCATTTAGAGATAAATTTGGATTGCAAATTATTTTGGGGGAGGCGTGGTATTTGTGGCTAGTCTTACAAGTAAAAAGGACTAAAAGAAAGAAGAAAAACATTTTTTATTACAGCATATTTACATCTGTCTAAAGTACTTATCTACTATAATACTGACTAATGTATAATACTGTACACAAAGAAAGAAGCTAAATGAGTTATAATTCAGTCAGTGTATAGCTGGCCATTTTAAAACTTACCACTGAATCTTTCTGGTATGCAATGTGATATCTGGCAATCTGGTCCAGTTCATTACATCAGGTCATTTGTATGTTCTTATTACCATTTTGATAGCATAGCACATTTTATAACCCAGACATTTTACAATGGAACTATGATGCATGTATTTTCAAAAGTATAGACATACATGAAGCTATGAGGTCAAAAAAGATGAATGTCCGTAGTACCATATAGACTCAACAAATAAAAGTGTCCAAGGGTCTGAGTGTGACTTATGAATATTGTATAAGATTAGGCCAACATGTGGTTTTGATATAAATAATCTGTTCTTAAATTAGAATTACAATCGTTGAGTACAGTGTTGAAAATGGCAGATAGATTTTAGCTATCTTTGCTCACTAGGGAAAATGGAAAAATGTTTAGTTTGGTCAGATTTTCACTTAACTTCTGAAAAATCTTACGTTTGAGAGAACCCTTCTGAAATAAGAATCCTTAAAGACATAACCCCTTTGGCACAAGTTTTCAAGAAACTTGTTTGATGTTGTAGACAGTTCTATGGCACACGTACTGTTCTAGATGTTTCATGCCAATAATATGTAAGCCATACCAAGGCTACATATACATATAGAGATGTTCCTCAGCTTACAAGGGGGCTATGTACAGAGAAACACATAAAAAATTGAAAATGCATTTAATACCCCTAAACAATCAAATATCATAGCTTACCTTAAGCTTATTTAAACATACTCAGAACACTTACATTTGCCTGCATTTGGGCAAAATCATCTTAAGCAAAGCTATTTTATAACAAAGTATCAAATATCACATGCAATTTATTAAATATTACATTAAAAAAAGAAGAATATATATATTCTATATATATATTATATATATAGAATGCTTGTAAGAATATCAGGTGTTCACCCCTGTAATCTTCTAGCTGACTGGGAGCTGTGGCTCACTGCCGCTGCCCAGCATCACAAGATGGCACCATATAGAACAAGAGTTTCAGGTGGTAGGTGTTGTAAATTTTACCCAAACTGACATTGGTCAAACTCGTTTTTGTCATCATATATATCAAGTAGTTTTCTCGGGTTTATTTTTAGAATATCCTTGTATAATGAATATTTACACTGATATCTAGTATAAAAATCTTGCAATTTAACATTAGAAACATTAAGATATTGAAAATCAATCTATTTCTTTAATTCATTGAAGACATTTTTGGCTTGTTTCCAGTACTTTCTTACTGGTTAAAAAGTGAATTTGAAGAAGTCTGGATTTCATTATTATATGGCACTTTCCCTTTGATGAATACAAAGACGATATTCTATATTAGCTATCTGAGAAGAATTTATTTTTTTAATTTTATTTATTTGTAAGAGAGAGAGTGAGAGAGAGCACAAGCAGGGGGAGCAGCAGGATGAGGGAGAAGCAAACTCCCGGCTAAGCAGGAAATCTGTTGCAGAACTGAGTCCCAGGACCCTAAGATCATGACCCGAGCTAAAGGCTCAGGCGTTTAACTGACTGAGCCACCCAGGTGTCCCAATCTGAGAAGAGTTCTGTATGCTATTCCTATTAATATGCAGTTTAAAGTCTAGGTAATTAACTTAATATTTTAGTGGCTATTGTATAGATAGCACTATGTTCCAGGCAGAGAGTAAGAAAGAAATATTAAATCAACCATATTCTATGCATTCTAAATGAAAATAATTAATCAATCATAATAAATCCTTCTATTTATGGAATATCAACTTATAAGCTTTCCTCCATATGAACAATGCCAAATACCAGAATAAAGGGTCATCTAATACAAATAAAGGATAGAATTAAAGAATTCTGGTAAGCCATTTAATTTTGAAAAATGGTGTTCTATTGTTGCTGAGTTGTGGTTTTCCGTTACATAATATCTGATAAGTGTAGAAGTAACATGAGTGTTACGTGAGATGAGAAATGGTATATAATTAAGATATTTTTAAAAGTACAGATAAATACAAATTTGTAAACATAGCATTATGGAGGAGTAAAAATAAATGATAGCTACACACTCTAAAGTGAATAAAACTTGGAAAGCTAATAGAGAAGTAAAACAAGGACAGTGCAAAAAGTATGGTACATTTTTATGAAGTTCAAACAAATTCTGTGAAACCATAGATGGACTTAAAGATACTATTATGTATCAAATATTGTAAAAATTAAGCAAGGAAATAGCAAACATAAAACAACCAAAGCATACAAACTTGGGTAGATACAAGAGGTGTGATCATGTTCTACTTCATAAAGAGATGAGTTAATAGATAAATACAAGTAACTAGACTTTTTAGAAGTTCATAAAACGTTGCCTGTTATTTCTTAGTAATATAAAATATATGGTTTTCTAACAAAAACGTTTATCTTAAAAATATTTAAAAATAAATTTCAGGCTACTCCTAAGGTTATATTTACTTTTCCACTGTGGGAAAAGCTGGTTGTTGTAGTTGTAGTTGTTTGTTTGTTTTAGTCTCCTCCTAGTTTTTATTATTATAATGTGGAATGAGGAATGTTAGATTGAAAAGTGAATTATTTTATAGACAAAAATCATTACTTGATTCACCTCCTGGTACAGCAGATGGAACTCCTGAAAATATGCCCTTTTGCCTTATGGAAGAGTAACAGTTATGCTTACTTCTGAAACATACTTGGTGGTGGCCCTAAATAGTGACACCATAGTAAACATTTTGAATATTTGCAATTAATTTTTATAGTCATAGGGCTCCAAAAGGCACTGCAGGTATCTTAGCAGGTATTTCAATAAGGCTAAAAGTTGCCTGACTGTTTAAAAATATTAGCAAGGCACAAAACATGGCAGAAGTATTGTCCTCAGATATTATTTTTTTCCATATGCTCCTGATTTCACACATGACAAGTTATTTTTTCAAATATTTATTATAAAAGTTTTTATTTATTTATTTGACAGAGATCACAATTAGGCAGAGTCAGGCAGAGAGAGAGAGGAGGAAGCAGGCTCCCTGCTGAGCTGAGAGCCCGATGTGGGCCTCGATCCAAGGATCCTAGGATCATGACCTGAGCCGAAGGCAGATGCTTTTACCTACTGAGCCACCCAGGCTCCCCCATGACAAGTTATTTTGATAGATGTATATACAGTGTATTTTCCAGTTATAAGAAAAATGGTTCTGCTATTTTTAACCTTTTTTAAAAATTAAATAATTTTTTTCATTGAAATTTTATTTTTTAATGTTTTACTTCTCTTTTCTTTTTTTTTAAAGATTTTATATATTTATTTGAGAGACAGAGATCACAAGTAGGCAGAGAGGCAGGCAGAGAGAGAGAGGGGGGGGGAAGCAGGCTCCCTGCGGAGCAGAGAGCCAGATGCGGGGCTCAATCCAAGGACCCTGAGATCATGACCCGAGCTGAAGGCAGCAGCCCAACCCACTGCGCAACCCAGGCGCCCCAATGTTTTACTTTTCAATATACTACTTAGAATATAAAACCTATTCCATTTTGTAAGATGTTTACCATTTAAAAACTGGTAATTTTCTCATTGTGTCTTCCCCTCACATTGCTTTATTTTGAATAAAAAATTTCACAATAAACATAACTGATGCTTTCCTTCTGATGGTCCCTCTGTTGGTCATATTGTATATGAGCCATGACAATTAGTTTTACAAAATTTATTGATGTTTGTTGATATGTTTTATCATAACTAATTTTCCCTCCCTTATCTAGATTCCCCAGCTTTCAGACAGGTGGACACTTCAATAAACCATACCCAAGGGATGTATCAAGTACTTCTTAGACATTCTCTCAGATCCTTGAGGTGTCATTTTGCCTAGGGATTTGCAATAGGTTCTGCCAGAGGCACCACTGTGACAACTGATGTCCATGGTCTATCTCCTGCTAAGCTCAAGAGGTCACTGGTTTCCAAGTTTATCTATACAATTAATGCATACCAGCAAGTTCTTTTTTTTTAATATTAACAAACTTATTTTAAAGTTTATATGGAGAGGCAAAGACTCACAATAGTCAACATAGTGTTGAAGGAGAACAAAGACTGAGGACTGACTTCAAAGTTTACCATAATGATTGGGCGCCTGGGTAGCTCAGTGGGTTAAGCCTCTGCCTTCCGGCTCAGGTCATGATCCCAGGGGCCAGGGATCGAGTCCCGCATTGGGTTCTCTGCTCAGCAGGGAGCCTGCTTCTCCTCATCTCTCTCTCTGGCTGTCTCTCTGCCCATTTGTGATCTCTCTCTCTGTCAAATAAATAAATAAAATCTTAAAAAAAAGTTTACCATAACGATAATTGTAAGCATGATATTGTAATACCACAGAAAGACTAGATTAAAGCAACAGAATATATATTATCAATTATATTTTATATATAATAGAAAAGCAAAAGCAATACAAGAGAGCAAAATACAATCTTTTAAACAAATGGTTCTGTAGCAATGGTGAAGCTAAATCTAAAAATATAAAATAAAATAAATCCAGGCAGATATCCTACACTCTTCACAAAAATGAACTCAGATTGGATTATAAACCTAAACATGAAACATGTAGAAGGTAATATAGAAGAAAATTTAAATGACCTTGGTTTTCGCAATAACTTTAGCTAAAAAACACAAGCACTGAATTTAAAAATGTCTACTCTGTGAAACACAATGCCAAGAGAATGAAAAGGCAAAGCACAGACTATGAAAAAAAATTTGCAAAATACACATCTGGCAAAGGACTGTTAATCAAAAATACACAAAGACCCCTTAAAACTCAACAATGGGGGAAAAACCTGATTAAAAATGAGCCAAAGACCTTAGCAGATACCTCACAAAAGAAAATATTACAGATGGCAAATAAGCATATAAAAAGATGCTTCACATCAAAGGTCATCAGGAAAATGCAAATTAAAACAAAAAAGAGACACCAGTACATACCCAGAATCCAGAGCACTGACAACAGAACATGAAATGTTGGTGAGGATGTGGAGCAACAGGAATGTTCTTCCATGTGTATTGAGAATAAAGAATGGAAAACAACTTGGCAGTTTCTTACAAAACTAAACATATTCTTGCCAGATGATTCAGCAGTAGCAGCTCTTGGTATTTATCCAAAGAAGATGAAATCTATACCCACAAAGATGTCTATAGTAGTTTTATTCATAACTGACAAAAGCTTGGAAGCAACCAAGATATCCTTCCATAAGTGAAAGGTCAAAGAAAGTGTAGTACATGCAAAAAATGGAATATTATTTAATGCTAGAGAAATGAATTACCAAGCTATGAAAAGATATGGATATAAATATTTAATAAATATTTGATTTTAGGCTTCTACCAGTCTATCAATAGTATTAGTATATTTTAACAGTGAATGCTCAGCATTCATGAATTTACCTAATAAAACATTTTGGGTTCAATATTTTAAATACTTCAACCTCTATGATTATATTCCTAATAATTTTGAATTGGGGTAAATAAACCTTAATATTTTGTAACTTGTTTCTTATTGCAAGAGAGCTCAATGAAATTTTAGAAAATAAAAATTTACAAAAAAAAAGTTTAGTTTACTATTGCCAAATAATTTAAAACTTTATCTTATATTCAAATACATATATTTTTCTAAATTGATTTATATGCTACTAAAACCAAAAACTTTTAGTTATACTAGATTTCATATCCTGCAATCAATGCCAGAAATCCATCTGGCAATGATTTGTCTTAAATAGAGTTAAGATGGGTGTTATTACAATGCAAGATGGAAACAAAGATAGTATAACAATTGGTGTTACATAACTTTTCCGTTTTGATCAAGTTACTAATCTACAAAAGGCTTTTATCAGTGACAGACTTGGGACTTTAACAAAACTTTTAAACTAGCATGTGCGACTCATTCCTAGAAAACAACACAATCAATAACACTTTATTTAGATTAAATCATGACTATTTCTCCATTTGAATAAAAAAGGTAGCAACCCCAATAAGTTTATTGAACATGAAAAGTTGAAATGCTATAATGCTCCTAAGGAATTAAATGATCCAGTCAAGAATTACAAAAAAAGGATATAAATTACCAAAGTGTTTGTATAATTGTAATGTACAACTGCCCATTATCGTTCCATAGTGTAGGCTTGTACAAGAACTCTATAAAAGAACTCCACTTCTAAACTGTGGAAAATATGTTCCCTTTTCCCCTATATACAACTATTAAGCCATTCATTTAGCTTTTAAAATATCCACTTAATACAGGCTTTTTACACATTTGAACAGGCAGCAGGGCTCTATTCTTATCGCTTACATCTGAAGGATAGACTTCTAGCGTAAGAGGTAAAGCCCATAAAGGAGCCCAATAATAACAACAAAATACAGTTTAGTGAGCCCTTACAATCTGCCAGCTACCTTTCTGAGAATACTTCAATTAATAAAACATATAAAATACCTGACCACAAAGAGCTTACATTCTTTTGAAATATAATAGTGAAATAAACCAATAATAGAGGGGCACCTTGGTGGCTCAGTCCATTGAGTGACTGCCTTTGGCTTGGGTCATGATCTCAGGGTCCTGGGATGTAACTCCCCAGCAGGCTTTCTAGGCAGTGGGGTGTTTTCTTCTTCCTCTGCGCACCCTCCCAATTCTCTCTCTCTCTGTCTCAAATAAGAAAATAAACCAGTAATAGAATAATGATTGATGGTTGATGGTGATAAGTGATACAAAGAAATACGAGAAAGGTAAAAGCCATTGGAGAATGCTGGGATGAAAGTTAATTTTATTTTGTGTTGGGTGGTTATATCTCATTTATGAGATGTTATTTGCACAAAGACCCAGGAAGTGAAGGAGAGTGTTATACAAATATTAAAGGAAAAGATTGCTCTAGGCAGAGCAAGTAAGTATATAGACTTTGTGTGAACAGCTTGTCTGTTACTTTTGAGGAAAAGCAAGGAGGCCAATGAGGAGTTCATAGTGGTGGAGAGAGGAAGAACGTATTGATGTATGACCTTCTAGTACATTAAAACGCCTTCAGTTTTTATTTAATATGAAAGGGGAAGATACCAAAAGACCCTCAACAGCAGAATAAAATCATCTGACTTGATTTTTAGGTTAAATTGCTGTACCAAAATAAATTTGCAGGGAGAAAGGAGTGCAGTTTGTGTGGAAGTGGGGTTATCAATCAAGTCAATAATTCAGGAACATATGATGGTGTTTTTAGCATGCTGGGTGGTAATAGAAGTGGTGAGGTATGGTTTTCATTGTGTATATATTTTGATGGTGAATATTCTGGTGAACAGGATGGGGTATGTGCAGGACAGACATCAACATTTATTTTACCTGCACAAACAGAAAGGTGGAGTCTTCATTCCCTGATATGGAGAGAACTCTGAGTTCAAATGTTCTTTCTCATTAAATGGCATAGTGATGATGAGGATTTAGTCAGACAGTGAAAGAGAGCAGTAAGCATAGTGTTAAGCGGTAAGACATTATAATACATTGGAACATCAAAAAACGTTGTGTTGGATCATCTGTTTATGTGAGTAAATAAATAAATAAAGCTTCCTGGGGTTCTGATAGAGGTAAAGAAGACTGCTATATGATCCAAAGGGGCACGTGCACCAAATGTTTATAGCAGTAATATCCACAATAGCCAAACTATGGAAAGAACATAGATGTCCATCAACAAATGAATGATATATATATAAATATATATATATATATATATATATATATATATATATATATACACACACAATGGAATACTACTCAGCCATCAAAAGAAATGAAATCTTGCCATTTGCGTTGACATGGATGGAACTGGAGGGTATTATGCTTAGCAAAATAAGTCAACCAGAGAAAGGCACTATCATATGATCTCCCTGATATGAGGAAATGGAGGTGCAATGTGGGGGGTTTGGGGAACAGGAAAAGAGTAAATGAAACAAGATGGGATCGGGAGGGAGACAAACCATAAGAGACTCTTAATCTCACAAAACAAACTGAGAGTTGCCGGGGGGGGGGTGGGGAGGTTAGGGAGAGGGTGGTGGGGTTATGAACATTGGGGAGGGTATGTGCTGTGGTGAGTGCTGTGAAGTGTGTAAACCTGGTGATTCACAGACCTGTACCCCTGGGGCTAATAATACATTATATGTTAATGAAGAAGAAGAAGAAGAAGAAGAAGAAGAAGAAGAAGAAGAAGAAGAAGAAGAAGAAGAAGACTACTATAAATCAAATGCTATGGTTTTCAGCATAGAGTGTGTAATCAGGCATATTTTATTAAAGTAACCAAGTAAAATGATGGTCGAAAACTGGAATAACAGAAAACATAAAAATCAGAGATTTTAAAAAGAGATATGGGACAGTGTAGAGAATATAGTCAATGATATTATAATAGTGTTATATGGTGACAGATGGCGGCAATATTTGTAGTGATCATAGAATAATGTATGGAGATATTGAAAACCTGAAACCAATGTAACACTGACTATCAACTACACTCAAATAAAAAAATAGTAAAAATAAAACATTTTAATTTAAAAAGATAAAAAGAGGGACAAGAATTTGAAAAGTGAATTTCAAAAAGAGTAAAGATGAGGCTAAGACATACTCTGAACCTTGAGGAAAACACCATTTTGAAAATTCTTCCCATTTTGAGAAAACTCAAATGAATCAATACCATAAAAGAACCCATTTTAACTGAGAGATGTAATGAATGCTCAAGAAATAATTTTATGACAGGATAATTCTTCCCTATGAAACAGCATACAGAAACCCGGGGAAACACCTGGAAGCCAAATAAACTATACTGAAAATAAGAATTAGGAAAAAGATAAATGATGAAAGATAAGAAAATTAGACCTGCGACAGAGACCTAGTGAAGAGAATTTTTAGCTTGTGGTTTAATGTTTTTGAGGATAATCTAGAGTTCATAACTGCCTTGAGGCAGGCTGGTTGTAGGCAGTTTAGGCAGACCCCTAAGAGAGGCCTACTTTGGGCAAGTGGTGTTGGAGGAGGCCATTGGGCTGGACAAAGACAAATCCAACCATTTGACTTAAGTGTCAGTGAAGATGTTGAAGTCAGATGCAGCAGAGAAAGACCTGTCAAACCTAATCTCAGAAATGGAGATGATGAAGATGATTGGACAGCACAAGGACACCATCAACCTGCTGGGTCCTGCACACAGGATGGTCCTTCGTACACTATCATGGAATATGCCTCCAAAGACAACATACAGGAGTACCTGCAGGCCCAGAGGCCTCCTGACCTGGAGTACTGTTACAATATCAGCCACAATGCAGCAGAGCAACTCTCCTCCAAGCACCCGGTATACTTTGCCTACCAGGTAGCCTGAGGCATGGAGTACCTTGCCTCCAAGAAGTGCATACACCAAGACCTGGCCACCAGGGAAGTGCTGGTGACAAAGGACAACATGATGAAGATCTCAGACTTCAGCCTTGCCAGAGATATCACCACATCAGTTACTATAAAATGAGAACCAACAGTGGACTGCCTGTGAAGTGGATGGTCCCTAAGGCCATGTTTGACCAGATCTACATCCACCAGAGTGACTTCTGGTCTTTTGGGGGTGATCCTGTGCAAAATTTTCACTCTGGAAGCCTCCCATATCCTGGAGTGCCTGTGGAGGTGGTTTTCAAGCTGCTGAAGGAGTCATTTGATGGATAAGCCAATAAGTGCACCAGAGAGTTATACACAATAATGAGGGGTGGCTGGCATGTGGTACCTTCAAGCTGCTGGTAGAAGACCTGGATCATACTGTGGCCTTGACCTCCAACCAGGAGTACCCGGACCTGTCCTTGGCCCTGGAACAATACTGTCTATGCTTTCCCAACACCCAAAGCTTCACCTGCTCCTCAGAGAAGAATTCCACCTTCTCTCATGTGCCGTTGCCCAGGGAGGCCTATCTGCCCTGACACCCAGCCCAGCTTGCCAATGGTGGACTCAAATGACTAGTATCCCTATTACTCCTGTCCAGATTCCGTCATAAGCTGTAACCCTTACCCCCCACCCTCCCTGCAAGACTCACTGCCTTCTCCTTTGTCCCTTTCCTACTGGCAGGAGCCAGCTGCCTACCTGAGGCCTTCACCCCTTGAAGTTCACCTCTCTTCCCCTTCCTCTTCCTCCTCCTTACAACCTGCTCATGAAAGAAAGGAACAGAGAGGCAGGTACTTGCTCGTGGCTACTTCCTTCCCTCCCATATGTTGGACCAAGACCCCTCCCTGTCATCTGGTACTGCCTAGACGTCGAGAGAGTTGGAGATGAGGCAGGCCAGTGAAAGCTGTTGGAGCTTTCCTGGTTTGGTTTTGTCTGCTTAGCATAACATGTAAGACTGAGTTCTGGTGGCAGGGACCTAGTCCTTGGGGCTATAGCACTAGTGAGGGGAGGTCAACTGCTCTGGGCCTTGGCTAAGAGCAAGCCCTGCTCCAGAGATATGGTGCCAAGGGCTTATCAATTTTGATACTAATTTGCTTTGCTGACCAAATACCTGGTATCAAAAGATGGGAAGGCAAAGACTGGAAGCAGTGTTGTGACCATGGGGTCCAGCCCCAAACTATGAAGAAAACACAAAGTGTATAAATCTGAGTAAGTATATATTTACACACCTTTTTAAATAGGTTGTTATCAAAGATTTAATCAATGGGTAATATGCTCCTCGTGGCTGGGAAGCATCAGTTGCCATATATTAAAAACAAAGAAAAGAGGTGTCTGGGTGGCTTCCTCCAAGAAGTGTCCCTTCTTTTCAGGTCATGATCCCAGGGTCCTGGGATGGAGCCCCACATCAGGCTCTCTGCTCAGTGGGAAACCTGCTTCTCCTTTTCCCTCTGCCCTGCTTATAGTTCCTCTTCCTGTCTCTCTGTCTGTCAAATAAATAAAATATTAAAAAAAAAAACAAGAAAGAAACAAAATGTTTTTAAAAGGTCTTTTTTTTTTTTTTAAATTTTCTAGGGGTGCCTGGATGACTTAGTTGTTTAAGCAGATGTTTGCCTTTGGCTGAAGTCATGATTCCAGTGTACAGGGATCCAGCCCTGCATGGGACTACTTGCACCCCAAGGAGCTTGCTTCTTCCTCTCCCTTTGCACATGATTCCCCCTGTTTGTGTGCTTCTTCTCTCTCTCTCTCTCTCTCTCTTGCTGTCAATAAATAAAATAAAATCTTTTACTAAATAAATAAATTTCTAAACCTACTTTCAGTTTAGGTCCCTTAACAAAAATTGCTACTGCTTCATTAAAAAAAAAAAAAGATAATTTAGAAAGATGCTTCCAGAGTTAAAAAGTTGTTTTGTTTCTTTGTCAGGATTCAATATAGAAGTGCTTTAAAAAGTAAAAGAAAAAATATGCTATATTAACTCTAATCACACTATAACTTTGGTGGTTATATCAAGATAATGAAAAGTGATTTTAAAGCAAATTTCATTATTAGACATAAAGATCAAGTCAAAATTACAGAAGAGTAAAAGGATGAATTCATCAGGGAGTATAATAATTCTTTTTTTTTTTAAAGATTTTATTTATTTATTTGACAGAGAGAGATCACCAGTAGGCAGAGAGGCAGGCAGAGAGAGAGAGAGAGCGGAAGCAGGCTCCCTGCTGAGCAGAGAGCCCGATGCAGGACTCGATCCCAGGACCCTGAGATCATGACCTGAGCCTAAGGCAGCGGCCTAACCCACTGAGCCACCCAGGCGCCCCGGGAGTATAATAATTCTTGAATTTTAATACGTAACAACAGATTTGGGGATATATAGGGAAAAACTAAGAACAAAAATCATAACTTCTACCTTGGACGACAAATGGAAAATAATTTCAACACCCTTATTTTAAGATTACATAGACAAATGGTCATCATATTGGTAAGATATGTAGGACTTGAACAAAATGATCAACTAACTAGATATGCTTGATATTACATTACAGTAACTGAACTAACTGAGGTCAGTCTTTGGTGAATCACAGAAACAGGTGGAGTTGTCAAACAAAGGAATCTTTGTTTACAACATACAAGGAGTTCACAGGGAATAAGTTCCAAAGCCTTGACTGTTTGAACAGGAGAGAGATTTTTATTTAGTATTTAAGATGAATACTCAGAAGGGAGAGTTTTATTATCCCGTGTATGGTTGGTCATAAGGTTGTGGATGCATGCACATCCACATATGTATTTGTGCAATATGTATTGCATGTTCACCTGAATGAAGCTTGTATTCCACCGAGGGCAGAAACTTCAACGTTAGAATAAAGCAGAGGTAACTGTTGGACAAGGGAAAGGAACTCTGCAGGCTTCAAGAGCAGATAGAAACTAGATGGGGTCTTGGGCTCATTTTCTGGGACAAGGAATGAAAGGCCTTGATTGCTTTTGAAATAGCACTAGGAGTTTTACCACTGATTTATTGTCTCAATAGCTTAGGCTATTTCCTGCTCTGGTGGTGACTGTTAGTTTTCCCATTGCCTTGTTCCCTCAAAATCCTTAGGAGTGAGGTTTTTGCATTTCTTTGTAAGAACCTCCCAGGAATTTTTGGAAGAAGTGTGCTGGGGCAAGTACACAGGTGGGGTATAGATCATTGAAAATAGCTGGGGACAAAAAATGACTTTTCTTATGTCAGGAAAACTATATCTCTTCTTTAATTTTCTAGGAACCTCTAACTCTTTCTGCTGATGTTACCAGCAGGCATCTGAGATATTACTGATTGTTCTCTTGAACCTAAGGAAAAGGAAATGTAGAAAGCAAAAGAAAAAACTTTAAAATCTATCCTGCAACTCATCAATTCACTGCAGCCACCTCTCTGTCTTTCCCTTTCTCTTTTTCTCTCTTTCTCTTTCTCTCTCACTTTCTCTCTCACATACGCACAACACACGCAAATCGACTTAAAGCAATTTTTAATTTTCCCTATTCCATTTTAATATACTTGAGGCATGATCATTTTCTTAGTAAATACAAGGAAAAAAAATCTAGGATTCCATCATTCTGTGTGATTAAAGTATTGAGGAATTTACTTCCAATAGCACTTATAAAAACATATTTTATTTAAGGAATATTATATAATCAGGTGCCTGCATTTTTCTTATTCTCTAACTAGTGTTATTTGGCAATTAATATTTTGTCAATCAATATTCCCCTATACCTGAATGTGTGGGCAGTGAGAGATGAGTTAGAGGCAAGGATGGTGAACACTCCCAACAACTGCAGACTACATATATCTTAAGCCATGATTTTCTTTGCAAAGGTCAACATTGATAATGTTCTAGTCATACCTCCGTGTACCAGGAAAGAAGTAGCATATTTCTTGAAAGACACAGCTATCAAAGCTCCATTGAGAAACCATAAAGATGGAGAAGGGATTTGCAAATTAAATATCTGATAATGGACATCTACTCTGATTATTTAAATATGAATAAAAATAAAAAACCTTACTAATAACCAAACAGAGTAGCCAATTTTACATGTGAAGGAAATAATGGAAGAGACATGTCACCAAAAGTATATGGATGGCTTATAAGCACATGGCCAATTTCTCAACATTTAAACATTAAAGAAATACAAATTAAAATCATAATGAGACATGCTTACATATCTATTAGAATGGCTAAAATTATAAAGGCTAATTGTACTTGGTCTGAGCTAGATTGAGAAGCAACAAAAAATCTAAACTGTTGTTGGCATATATCATGATACAACCACTTTGGAAAATAGTTTCAAAAATTTTTAAATGAAAAATATGTTGCAGTTACACAAATAGCCATTTTATTCTAGGCATTTAACCAAGAAAAACAAACCCTATGTTCATACAAGGACTTGTATGTGAATTTCATATCAGCTTTATTTTTAAGAATTGAAAACAGTGGAAATGTTCATCAATGTCCATCAATAGAGCAAAGACAATTGGAGATTCTCAAAGTAATGATGCTGAGAAAAGAAAATCCAGGCAATGAATAGTATATACTGTGTGATTCCATGACTACAAAAAATCTAGAAAATACAAATTTATATATAGTCACAGTCATCAAATATATGGTGTGATTTTAGTGCCTTCTTCTGTGCTCCCATAGCTTCCTACACTTGTATCTCCGAGCATTTGTTACACCATGTGAAAATATGAACTCTTTCTCTTTATTCTGTCTTACTAGAATAAGAATCCTTGAAAGTTTATGGACAATTGAACTCTCAGTTATTAGCAGAAATTCTATCACACAGTAAGTTTCCAAATATAAAAGCCAGAGTTTTACAATGACTTCTAAGCTTTTACATGATCTAGCCACTCATTTAACCTCTGTGACCTCTTTCCCTGCTACTCTTCAGTCACTCACAGTGGCCTCCTTGCTATTCCTCAGATATGCCAGGCATGATCCAACCTTATGGCCTTCAAGATAGCCAATTCCTTTGTCTGGAGTGACCTTATTGCTGATAGTTCTGCGCAAATTCATCACCTTTCCATACATTTGTTCAATTGTCAGCTTCATTGTAACTACCCTGATCTTTCTATTAAAAGATTTAACTCCCCATCCCCTGCCTAGCAACCTTGATTTTTCTCACCCTGATCGAATTTTTCTTTTTCCCCATTGTACTCTTCCTTTTTGAATGCACTATGCCATTTTTATTAAGGTTTATAGCTTTGAATTGTCTCACCCATTAAAATAAAAGTTCTACAAAGCCAATTATTTCATTTACCAGTGTAGTCTGAAGTAATATCTGCCATATAATAGTTCAGTAGACAACTGGTAAATTTCAAAATAAATTAATGTTGAGAGTATACTGAATTTCATAAGTCATTTCAATATTTTTTTCCAAAAAATAAACTACATAAAACATACTTTAAATTTACTTTCAAAATATTTTATAGCATATAATGGACAATATACATAAGCCTAAAGAAACAATCCTATAATTAACCATTTCATACCTACTTAAAAACTGCATAATACCACACTCTTAGATCCTCTTTGAATGCTCTAAAATAACCCTTCAAATGAAATACATTTTTAAAACTCACAGAATTTTTGGCAAATAATTTAATAAAATAAAAGTTTCATTCATCTATGTAGATCAAAATAAATGTTTTTAATAAGCATGAAATTATAACTCTGAAGTGTGCTAAAATGAAACCACCTGCTAAGGGTGAGAGAACAAAAATAAACATCCTTTTTCCAAATAAGAGGAATTTATTACCTTTGAATCAAAGCATGTGGATTTGTTTTAACTGGCAATAAAGCAATATGGAGACACAAACCATAGAAAGTCATATTTTAGATTTCCAAAAGACTTCTAAGTGAAGAGTATACATTTTTTAATTGCTACATAATGCTACATAATGACAAGATGACAGGTTGTGGCAAATAGCATTTTAAAAGCTCTACTCATAATGGAACGGAAGATGTCATTTCCCTATAATTTTATATATGTCTTTAATTTACTATATCTGGATACAACATATTACCAAACAGATGTTCATCAAAGACTAAATCATTTTTAGTGGAACATAATAATTTGAACCTACATCTATTAATCATTTTTTTCGATCTAACATTTATAGTCTCGCTAAACATTTTATCAGTTGTTGACAAAATTCAAAATAAATAGGATAAAAAGTCGTGTTTGGAAAAGTAGATTTCTTTTCAAATTGGCGTTTAAATGAAAATATTTGCTGATATTTTTTAAACTTTAAATGTAATTTTCTATATATATCTGACCTATCAGATGATATAAAATTTTTGGAGAAAATATGACATATTTTTTGATATTGGTTGAAGGTATTAATAAAGAGCAACTGTTTGTATTATTTGTATTGTGATATCTTAGTTAATAAACATGAATAACTGGTATAAAATATGTTTTTTTAAAAATTTTATTTATTTACTTGACAGAGATCATAGGAAGGCAGAGAGGCAGCCAGAGAGAGAGGAATGGAAGCATGCTCCCAGCTGAGAAGAGAGCCCACTGTGGGACTCAATCCCAGGAACCTGGAATCATGACCTGAGCCGAAGGCAGAGATTTTAACCCACTGAGCCACCCAGGCGCCCTAAAATATGTTTTTTTTTTTTAATATAGAAGTATAGTTCTTGCCAAAATATGGAACTAGCTGGAACTGAATGCCTCCTTCAAAGTCAGCTCTGGAGAAATTATGCCAGTGTAATATGGAACTATTTCAGATATTAACCAAAAACAAAGAAATGATGATAAACGCCTTAAAATACTCAAAGTTGCCCTTGACTGGTATGTTTCAAGCTCTATTCCTGGTTTGAAGACAGGTTTTAACAGGCCTGTCACTGTAGAAATCCGCTGGATGTTTAGAGGCTATCAGAACTGTACAAAACCTTGAAGGGGTAAAGACTTGAAAATTCTTTAGAGAGATTAGCTCCCTAAGGCATTATTCCTCCACACATTTTCCTCCAATCAATTAAGACTGATGGATGAGGGGCACCTGAGTGGCTCTCTCATCACGTGGGTGGTGGGTTAAGCCTCTGCCTTCATCTCAAGTCATGGTCTCTGGGTCCTGGGATCCAGCCCCACATCGGGCACTGCTCAAAAGGAAGCCTGCTTCCCTCCCTGCTTGCCTGCCTCTCTGCTTACTTGTGATCTCTCTCTCTCGCTCTCTTTCTCTCTCTCTGTGTCCAATAAATAAATAAAATCTTTTAAAAAAGGCTGATGGATGATAAATTATGAAAACTGCTCCCTCCAAATGATGCTTCTTCATAAGGATTTAAGAATTTAAAATTGAAACTTGATCATAGGATTTATCTTATAGAATAACATCAAGTGAAGGCAGTTATTATTAGTTCTGAAGTATTTGTGATTCTGAATTCTTGGCCTCATTAGTAAATTTATTTTTAAATTCTCCCATGGAGTGGTGATTGGCCTTCAGTCTTTCATTGATATACATCATTGGGTCAAATGAGATGTGTGTGCCCAGAACTATATATAATCTTTTTTGTATTTCACTGGAGATGGCATTTCTGAGTTTTGTTCAATTGAATTTGGACAGATGTTTTAATAGTCACTTCTAGAGTTGGCCCTGGAGAATATCTTCCTTTTTTTCTCTTCCCGATTCTCTGAAAAACCCTGACTAATTCACATTATCACAGTAATATCATAATTCAAGTTTTTCCAAACACTATAGCTGCAAAATAGAAGGAAGCTACTCAGAATGGAATACTATTGTGAATGATTGAGAAAGAAAACATTATTATAATTAAGCTACCAGGTTTCAATGTATTTTATTGTTGCTTAGAAAATCCTAGCATACCCAGACTTTACAGAGATTTGATGATCCTAAGAAGAGCTGAACTCATGGACCAAAATAACTATGCACATAAAAAGTACAATTACTTACCTAAAAAATATGATGTGGTTAACTTTATATGCCAATCCAAGTGTTATGGGAACAGGAATTAAAAAAATAGCTTAGGGGCGCCTAGGTGGCGCAGTGGATTAAGCCACTGCCTTCAGCTCAGGTCATAATCTCAGGGTCCTGGGATCAAGTCCTGCATCAGGCTCTCTGCTCAGCAGGGAGTCTGCTTCCCTCTCTTTCTCTCTGCCTGCCCTCTGTCTACTTGTGATCTCTCTCTGTCAAATAAATAAATAAATAAAATCTTAAAAAAAAAAAAAGAATGACTGTACTTTTAAAAAATAGCTTAAAAGGAGCGCCTGGGTGGCTCAGTGGGTTAAGCCGCTGCCTTCCGTTCAGGTCATGATCTCAGGGTCCTGGGATCAAGCCCCACATCGGGCTTTCTGCTCAGCAGGTAGCCTGCTTCTCTTCCTCTCTCTCTGCCCACCTCTCTGCCTACTTGTGATCTCTCACTGTCAAATAAATAAATAAAATATTTTTAAAAATAGCTTAAAAGTATATGATAAAATAATGATATACATATACAAGGAAAAGAAAGATACTATACTGTGAATATAAATTAAGTGAAAATTGTTGAAATAAAGAATACAATAAATGGAGACTAAGATGAATATAGCTGTAAAATGAATAAATGAGTTGGGAAAAACAAACAAACAAATTAATGACTTCTGCCCAAATACAGCAGAAGAGAAAAAAAAATAAAGAAAATATTTAAATAAGTACTGAGATAAATTTTGGAGAATTAAAGAAAGATAAAAGATACCAGACTTAAAATGATGCCAAACACGAGATATCAGAAACAAAACAAAACAAAACAAAAACTACACACACTAAAAACCACTCGTATACATTATGGTGAGTTTTAAGAATATCAAAAACAGAGAAGAGCATAAATGATGCCCAAGAGAAGAACAGATCACCTAAAATGTACAAGAATAATACTGACAGCACAATTCTCAATAGTAATAGCATATAAAGAGACAGCTGGGAGTTTTTATAGATGGAAAAGATATTTGAAACTAGGTATTATACATCAATCCAAATTATTGATTAAATTTGAGAGCACAGTAAAAATACAATGAAGCATGTTAGGTCTTAGAACATTTATCACACAGAGACACACATTTTGGAAAACTTCCTTGGAAGACAGCTCAATTGAGATCGAGAAAACAGAATTATGTACTCAAAGGCACATTTTGAAGGAAGGATTGAATATAGTCTGCACTGCAAATATTCTTTAATCGTATGTTCTGAATATCCTAAATTTAAGAAGTATTTGTTCAAATATTTACCTTTAAATAAATCCTAGGAGACTTTTTCTTGGATTCTGGAAAATCAGTCCATTTGGATACAAATCTTTTTGTCACTGATGGAAATTTTGATAGCCCTTAACTGTGGAATGCCTAATGTATTGTTACAGCAATTGTGATTTGCCAATACATGGGTGATGTGTGTGTGTTGTGTGTGTTTATTTTTATTTTTGATGGTTTAACTCTTCTATGAGATTTTTAAGTAGACATAATTTTAATAAATTATGATTTGTTGAAATTTATCTGAGGTTATATATAATAAAATGAAATTTGTGTGAACTAAAGAAGTGCATCTCCATTTTTTTTTGTTTTAAGAGTAGACTGGTCTTTAAAAATTGTCCAAAGAAGTACATTATATTCATTATTAAATTTGATAATATACTATAAAGTATTTATGGTCATATTGGACCATATCAAATTCTACTATTAATTCATATTAATAATTACCATAAGAGGAAAAAGGGATATTTTTCAAAATAAAAATTAGCGTATTTTTCAGAATATGATATAGTGTTATTCACTGAACTGAGGGAACAAATGTCAAAGTCTAACACAGTTTACAGAATGTTTTAACATAAATTGAAATTTAAATCTGACCAAATTTCACAGTTTTAAGTAAAATGATAGCACTTTATATCCTTGAAAAGTGGTAAGTGACCCAAAACATGGCTTAGAAAAACAAATTTAACACTACACTAGTCTGAGATGGTTAAGTTATGGTACAACTTGCCATTGTGTATCATCAAATGGTATATTTTTTTCTTTTGGGCTTGTCATTATATTTTATTTTAGCCATTCTGGTAAGTGTGTAGTGATATCTCAGTGTCATTTTTTTTTTAAAGATTTTATTTGTTTATTTGACAGAGAGAAATCACAAGTAGATGGAGAGGCAGGCAGAGAGAGAGAGGGGGAAGCAGGCTCCCTGCTGAGCAGAGAGCCCGATGCGGGACTCGATCCCAGGACCCTGAGATCATGACCTGAGCCGAAGGCAGCGGCTTAACCCACTGAGCCACCCAGGCGCCCTCTCAGTGTCATTTTAATTGCATTTCCTTGATGTCTAATTGTGTCAAAATATATTACTTTGATGTTTAATGCTCTGAGCTTTCTCAGTTCAGGACCATGAAGCCACTTAGGAAAAATACAGTTGCAGAGGCACTCATAGACCAACTCTTATTTCGAAATAAGAAGAAACATTACTACCCATTCCAACAAAAAATAGATTTGTTATGCAGCAGGGATTTTATAAATTACCTGACACAACTTATATAGTAAGATGAAATGGGACAGGCGGCTTCTTGCAGCTATATACAACATCATTTTAATTTCAATTTTCAGTATAATTTTTCCAAGGTATACACAGAATATATATTTAATGTAAATTGTGAACATTTTAAACTCTGTATATGGAAATTAGTCAATTTTAAGTTTATAACAATCAAAATTAACGGAAGTTTATTTTAAATTAGTTAGCTTTCTCTGCATTGCAAGACAGAATAATCAAGAATTGGTACGAAAAAAGTAATCTCTGTAAAATTACCGGGGGTGCATTATAAAGTGTTCGGTAACTGATCAAACTCACAATTTGGATTGAATGGCAAGTGATTTTTAAAATCTGGAACTCATTGTCAATTTTTTTTTCTTCATTGTGTCTTAATAATTTACTGTGTTCATTTGCATGGAAGTGAAGAAAAATGCATGACATTTCATCTCAACACTAACACCTTTAACTGGCAACTCTAAATGTACTTTACAGCAGTGTAACAAAGTAAAGATCAATGATGTTTCATGAAATATCTGTTATAATTCTCAAGGAGATAGGGAGTTTGTGCAAAAATGCAAATCACTTTGCGACTAAACACATTGTTTATTTCAGCTAATTTTAAGAAAATATGCTGAGAATCTCTCAAAAAAGGAAGCAATGATTTAGGTTTGCCTTCAAAATCCTTATCTAATCCTGAACCAACAGCACATAGTTCAAAGAGCAACTAATTTGAGTAGCTCCAATTTACACATTTCCTAACAATGCTTAATTTAGTGGAATTTCTGTCCAATTATGTTAATTTGATGTAATGAAAGACAAAAGTTCAAAAAGATCATCCTTAATTTATATAGATGCCAAAATCTGCATTTTCTGAATGACGCCCAGGAACGTATTTTCAAAAACAAACAAACAATGCCAGAACCACTATTAGGTCATCTCTAGGCAGAAAGTGACTCAGAGCTTACATTACTCTCTCCCTGAAAGTATACTGTAGGCACTGAAACTACTACCCTGAGTCTGTGCTATCAAATTCCTTAAGTTAGAAAGTTTTAAAACCCGTCTGTGTGGGAGTATTTCATTTACAGATAGAGATTTGGTTGTTTATACATTTTCATACTTGATTTTTAGGGTGTAATAACTATGTTTTAAAATTCATGGTGGTTTTGAATACTGTTGGATAATTGAGCTAAAATGGTATATCCATTCCTCCTAGGAAACAGAAATTATAGAAAGGTAGTGCTTTTCAAATCTGACATCTTTGAGTCATTGCAGTTTCATATAAATGCAATAGGAAAAGTGTCATTCATGTTTATGATATTTTCTATAAATAAATTAGAATGTACTGGAGGCCTGATATAAAGTGGGATGCCTAAACTTCAGTAAGATCTTGTTTTCAATTCAAAATAAATTTTATTTTTTATTTTTTTATAATGTCCCTCAATTTCAGATAAGCACCCCCATAATGTCCACTCCGGTTTTTTTAAGATTTTATTTATTTTATTTGACAGATAGAGATCACAAGTAGGCAGAGAGGCAGGCAGAGAGAGAGGGAAGAGGAAGCAGGCTCCCTGCTAGGCAGAGAGCCCGATGCGGGGCTCGATCCCAGGACCCTGGGATCATGACCTGAGCCAAAGGCAGAGGCTTTAACCCACTGAGCCACCCAGGCGCCCCCAAAATAAATTTTAAATTGAATTATGCACCTCTAAGTTCAGAGACAATAAACATCAACCAACACAATTAATAAGTTCTATTTCTTGAAATTTCGGGAACATTGATAGTCTCATCTCCTGGAAGAACAACAGCTAAAATTTTAGGTCATGGATTCCTGCTAAAATATCACTTTCCCAAAGAAAATTAATGTTAGGAATTTTCATTGATTGTTATTGATCATGAAGAATATAACAACCACGATAAAAAGAGTAGGAAAAACATGATATCTCATCTGTAAGGGCATGTGGAAAGTAGGAAATGCTAATAAAAATAACTACCATTATTTCCTAAGTTAACATAATACAACAGAACAAAAATATTTCAAAACAATGTTTTCTTTTTTTTTTAATTTTATTTATTTATTTGACAGAGAGAGATCACAAGTAGGCAGAGAGGCAGGCAGAGAGAGAGGAAGAAGCAGGCACCCTGCTGAGCAGAGAGCCCAATGTGGGACTCGATCCCAGGACTCTGAGATTATGACCTGAGCCGAAGGCAGCGGCTTAACCCACTGAGCCACCCAGGCGCCCCCATAACAATATTTTCTAGGCTCATTCTGATAACTCTTTTCTACATTCAAATTTAAAGGTTGAGGCATGTGATATATATTACACAAAAAACATCCCAAGGCATTCGTTAAAAAAAAAAAAACTCTTAATAAAGAACAAATCCAAAGGAATTTCTTTTCTAATTTAATTAACAAATTATGAATTGACTTACCTATTTTATCACAGTGTATCAGGCACCAATAATATTTTTTAATCATCACACCTGATGCAATAGTTACCATCTTTCAAACATACTGATCACGAACAAGCAAATAAACAAGAGCACCGTAGCTTAAGATCTACCTGCATAAATATAGGTTACTTCAGACAATCTCTTCACCACAACATAGCAATGAATAGAAATCATACATGCTCTGTATGGACATACAGATGAGATAGAATGGGATGATGTTAATATATGCAGAATCTTTATTAATTACATTGTAAACCATAATATGGAAAAACAGAATACAATTTTAGAAATACCCAGGTCACCATCATTGTTTTATTTTTATATGTGTAGATAAGGAGTTTAATAAACAATCCATGACTATTCAACTCCTTATATTTTGAAAATTTTAGCAAAAGTAACAAACCTAGCACCTAGAAAATTGTACCTATCTGCAATATACAGCTTTGCCAGCATGGTAGAAGAAAAGCAAAACAAAATAAGTAAGAAAAGTTTAACATTTCACAAGAGATTTGCTTTTATTTTTTTATTTTTTAATTTTTATTTTTCATTTATTATTTACTTCTATTTTCTACTTTATTTTAATGAAAATGTCATGACCATAACATAAGAGCAGAATTAAACCAACATGAGAAATTATTTTTTCATAAGTTAAAATAAACTAGCTTGGTGATTAATTCAAAATTATATTACAAACTTCAGTGTTCTTGCAGTAAGTATCACTGCATAAACAAATCAGTCAGGAGTCATAAACTAATGATGATTCTAAATGTTATTTAGAGAGACATTCTGTTCTTAATATATTTCAAATATTCTACACAAGGCAAAGTGGATCCAAGTAATCTGTAGGCAAAATAAGATTTTAGAGAAGTATATATTTCCAACAGTATTTATAAAATATTACCTTTATGTAAGGCATCATCCTGGACTTTGTGGAAAACACACAAAGGAGTAAGAAGTGGCCCTTCAAGAAACATATACAATATCAAGGTTTAACATGAAGCAGCATGTCTTCTCTAATTAAAAAAAAAAAAAAACATTGTACCAACTGACTTTACTGAAACTTTATATTTATTGCTCTCATTTTAGGTCATAGTGTCCTTCTGCATGCAGGCTGCTATAACGGACATGATATAGACTTAATAGCTTATAAAGAACAGGAATTTATTTCTCACAGTTCTAGAACGGAGAAGTTCAAGATTAAGGAATGGGCAGATCCAGGGAGAGCCCACTTCCTCATAGATGGCTATCTTCTCACTGTAAACGTACATGATGAATGAAGCAAGAGAACTCTCTGGGGTCTCCTTTAAAAGGACTGTAATCCCACTTATGACCTAATCACCTCCCAAAGGCCCCTATGTTTTAATACTAGCACTTCCAGAGTTAGATTTCATAATATGATTTTGGGAGACATAAACATTCACACCATAGTATATATAAACAAAAAAAGACACAAAAACAACAAACAAAAAAATTATTTTAACTACCTATTATTTTCAACTACATAAACTTTTAATTTGTTTCTATATAATATTAAATAACTCATTTGAGTGATTCACTTATATCCAATGCATCTGAGTGCAATTAAATTTGCTTACCCAGCATATCCAGAAGCATATTTCTTCAGACTATCCCATTCCCCACCTTACAGGATTTACCACAATTAGAAGACATGGGATAGAGGATAGATAGATAGATGTATACATAAACACACTTGTACATACCCATATGCATATTTTTTCCTGTTAATGATACTCATGCAAATAAAATTTAAGCTCAAGGAAACCTGTCTTGTGTGTTACTTAATATCCAGTTTTTAGTCAACATCCAAAAACAAATAATCCAATAAAAACATGGATAGAAGACATGAACAAGTGTTTCCCCAAAGAACACATTCAAATGTTCAGTAGATACATGAAAAGATGTCCATCATCATGTGTCATCAGGAAATTGCAAAGCAAAACTAGAAAGAGATACCACCTCACACCTGTCAGAATGGCTAAAATCAACACTACAAGAAACAAAAGGTGTTGGAGAGGATGTGAAAAAGTAACACTTGTGGGGGCTGCCTGGGTGGCTCAGTGGGTTAAGCCTCTGCCTTCAGCTCAGGCCATGATCTCAGGGTCCTGGGATCAAGTCCCACATCGGGCTCTCTGCCAGGCATGGAGCCTGCTCCCTCCTCTCTCTCTCTCTACTTGTGATCTCTCTCTGTCAAATGAATAAAATCTTAAAAAAAAAAGAAAAAGTAACAATTGTGAACTGTTGGTGGTGATGCAAACTGATACAGCCATATTTGAGAACAGTATGGAATTTCCATAAAATTTAAAAATAGAAGTCCTTTTTGATCCAACAAACCTGTTGGTGTGTATTTACCCAATGAATATAAGAAAACTTATTCAAAGGGATGCTAGCACCCCTATGTTTATAGCAGCATTATTTATAAAGCTAAGATATGGAAAGCGCCCAAGTATCCATCAATTGATGAATAAATAAAGAATAAGTGGTATGTATATACAATGGAATATTATTCTGCCATAAAAAAGACTGAAATCTTGCCATTTGCAATAACATGGTTGGAACTAGACAGTATAATGCTAAAAGTGAAATAAGTCAGTCAGAGAAAGACAAATACCTTTACTCATATATGGAATAAAAGAAACAAAACAAACAAGCAAAGGGGAAATAATAAGACATAGAAAGAGAAACAAAGCAAGAAACAGACATTTCATTACGGAGAACAAACTGATGGTTACTTGACGGGATCTGAAAGGAGTGATGGATTAAATAAGTGATGGGGGTTAATTAGAGCACTTGTCATGATGAGCACTGAGTGCTATATGTTATATTGTACACATGAATCTAATACAACCATATATGTTAACTAACTGGATTTCAAATGAACATTTTTTAAAATCCCAGTTTTTAGCTCACATTCTGGCTTACAAAAGGGATTTAGTCAGGAATTTGGAGATTAGTTAATGAACAAAAAAGGGGTGAACAGGCAGTTGTTAGATAAAATTACTATCCTTTCTGGCATGATCTTATACCTTTTATCTAGAAGTATTTTTAGCACTTTAGACTCTTCCTATTTTATTTTGAATCATTAAACAAAAATTTCCTCAAAGGACCTTAAACTCCATCCAATTTGAGCAACAGTTTGAGAGAGGAAATGGTGTCCAGGAGGAAAAAAAAAAAAGATGAAACTACTATTGTTTACTAGTGAATGCATAGTTCTTCCACAGAAGAAGCTCTAAATGGTCATGGCTCCAGCTTTATATGTGCTCAGTCATATGTTCAGAAGTAGGTAACACTATCAAAAAATATAAAGCATCTGAGATTATTTTCCCTTATTTGAAAGCTGGTGTATGAGTCTGCCGTAGTTTCTTGGGTGTTGATAGAAGACGCAGACTCATGTTTCAGAAATAATATAGTTTATTATTCACAGCAATAGAGGTAGCCAGAATATTAACATTATTTGTGTGTGTGTGTGTGTGTGTTTGTGTGTGTGTGTGTGTGTTTGTGTGTGTGTAGGGATGGGAGTTATATATCAGTTCTGAGCCTCAGTTCCCACAAGAAGAATCAAAAGAGAGGCAGATAATATTTGCAAACACAACAGGTTAAGTTAAAAAAAAGATACTATTTCTGTCTTCTAAGTCTATTCAATACAACCATCTTCAAAGGATGGCCTAGAACAAATAATAAATGCAGAAATGTAAGCAACCAATTGAAAAGTGTCTCCCAAGAAACACACTTTGAGAGTCTTCATTTGACAAAAATACTATAGGATATTACATGGATCAGGTGCATTGAATACTGGAAGGTTAAAATTACAAGGGACCAAATATTTTTAAGCAGTTCTGGCATCCAGTAGAGTTCAAATAGGTTTTATAAGATTGAGGAAAGAAGCCATCAAAACCTGGGCCCAGGGGCACCTGTGTAGCTCAGTGGGTTAAGCCTCTGCCTTCGGCTCAGGCCATGATCTCAGAGCCCTGGGATTGAGCTCTGCATCAGGCTCTCTGTTCAGCAGGGAGCCTGCTTTCCCCCCCCCCGCTATTTGCTTACTTGTGGTCTCTGTCTGTCAAATAAATAAATAAAATCTTAAAACAAAACAAAACAAAACAAAACAAAAAATCCTGGGCCCAATTTTCCCAAAAGTATGATTCTGATTCTAGTCTCTATGATGTTATCCCTTGAAGACAATGTCTCTAATTGAGTTGAATTAGTTTACTAAAGTGCATACCCCCATTTGTTGTAGGAGATGAACAATATGCAAGAGGCAAAATGCCACTTGGAAGCCACCTGGTCTTCAGTGGAATATAGAATCAGTTCCTTTGGGATGAATTTGTTCCACATTTGACTTCCCACTTAAGGGAAAATAAGAGTGCCTTCTAATAGATTTTAAATAGGAAATGACAACGGAAGCTTATACAAGATTATAAAATGGGAAATTTCATTTAGATAAGCAATCATTTCAAAGTCATCTTCTTAATATTACAGACTCTTCACATAATCATAATTTTATTTTGGTATTATATGGTAATTTCAAATATAGTAAATATAAAGAATTTACCTCTGTAATTATAGCGAGTCTGGTCGTAATTTAATGGCAACAAATCTTCAATTTAGAAGTATGGTCTACCAATTATTAATACATTTGGAAATGGTGTGTCATCTTCACTCCACTTGTCTCACTAAAACAGTGAGCCAAAAAAAGTAGGTCCAAGCTGTTTACTATGGTCAAAATGGGTTGCTTTTGCACTTGGTAAAGAAGCAGTCATATTTTGGAAGAAAAACTGAGGCTATTAATATTTTCAACTTATTTTCAGAAAAGGAAAGAAAGGATAATCTAACCTAAAGCCAAAATCTTACACAAGGTGGCTGGACAATGATCTTTTCCCAGATAAAGGGTTTTTCAACTTAGCCATGTTAGGAGGAAGAAGAGATGAGACATTGTGGACTTGACTAACGTTTGTACACTGTTCAAAAAGTTTTCAAAATAATGTGTATTATTTTTCTTCTTTTAGTTGAGACAAAAAAAAAAAAAACAAACCAAAAAAAAAAAAAAAACACTAATGAGCTTACTCTTAAAAGGAGGTAAACAAGAAACTAGCAAAGATTGAGTGTTAGGTATTGTCCCTCTCCTTTTTTTTTTTTAAATTATGTTATGTTAGTTACCATACAATACATCATTAGTTTTTGAAGTAGTGTTCCATGATTCATTGTTTGTGTAAAACACCCAGTGCCCCATGCAATATGTGCCCTCCTTAATACCCATCACCAGGCTCACCCATCCCCACATCCTTCTCATCTTTAAAACCCTCAGTTTGTTTCTTGGAGTCCATAGTTTTTCATGTTTCATTTCCCCCTCCAATACCCCCACTTCATTTTTCCTTTCCTTCTCCTAATGTCCTCCATGCTATTCCTTAGGTTCCACAAATAAGTGAAACCATATGATGATTGACTTTCACTGCTTGGCTTATTTCACTTAACATAATCTCCTACAGTCCCATCCATGTTGATGCAAAAGTTGGGTATTCATCCTTTCTGATGGCTGAGTGATATTCCATTGTATCCTTGGATCACATCTTCTTTATCCGTTTGTCTGTTGTAGGGGATCTTGGATCTTTCAACAGAATGGCTATAGTGGACATTGCTGCTATGAACACTGGGGTGCATATGGCCCTTCTTTCCAGTAAAATAGAGCTAGCCTATGACCCAGCGATTGCACTACTGAGTATTGACCTCAAAGATACAGATGTAGTGAAAAGAATTAGGTATTGTTAAAGCACAAATGCAGGGGATAGAAGTTATGGTACAGAAGATGGAAGGGCAACCATATGGCAGAGTAGAATAAAGTAGCTCAGGAAGAAATTAGTCATATCCAGATATTGTAAGGCATGTGGGGTTGGCAGGGAGAGCATGAGAAATCATGAGAGAAGAGAGAGAAAATGGACCAGGCAGGAGAGGTTTATAACATTTTAACATCTAAGGTAAGCATATGCAAAGCAGAATAGGGAAAGAAATAAAAGTTTTTATAAGACTCAATACATAAGGAATAACGTGGAGGACACTGGGAGATGGAGAGAAGTGTGCTGGGGGAAATCGGAGGGAGAGACAAACCATGAGAGACTGTGGACTCTGAGAAACAAACTGAGGGTCTTGAAGAGGAGGGTGGCAGGTGGTTGGGTGAGCCCAGTGGTGGGTATTAAGGAGGGAATTTATTACATGAAGCACTGGGTGTGGTGCATAAACAATGAATTTTGGATCCCTGAAAATAAACTAAAAGAAAAAAAAGACTGACTACAGACATGGACCTCAGTGTAACACAGATATGGAACTCACTGTAATACCAGCCACTTCCCACCGACACACACAGACTATGATAATAATAAATAATAATGCAATTAAGAAAATTGCCTGCCAAATAATTTTTCCTCTTTTTTATTTTTATGATTATTATTTTTATTTTATTTTTAAAGTTTTTATTTAAATTGTAGTTAGTTAAAATAAGGTTAATATTACTTTCAGGTGTACAATATAGTGATCAACACTGCCATACAATGGCTTAAATAAAAAAATGAAAAAAAAAATTTTTAAAGATTTTATTTTTAAATAAAACCTCTACACCCAAGGTGGATTTCAAACGTACAACCCCACGATCAAGATTTACATATTTTACTGACTGTTCCAGCCAGGCACCCCAACAAATAAAAATTTTATAAAATTGTTGAGTTTGTGGGAGTCTCATTTGCTTAGTCAGTTAAGTGTCTGCCTTTGGCTCAGATCAGGATCTCAAGAGTCCTGGCATCGAGCCCCATATTGCTCATGCTCTCTCTCTCTCTCTCTGGCTTTTGCTCTTAAATAAATAAATAAAATATTTTTTAAAAAATTGTTGAGTTTGTTTAACTAGTTTTAAACTAGTAGACAGAGATGAAGATAAAGTATGATGTAATGGCACGGAAAAATACAACTTACACGTTTTAAAAAAAAATGTGCAATGCAAGTTACCTCACTTCTTTTATCACCACACTGGGACTTTCCCTACTGAGTTGTTGTAATGTAAGGACCTATTTTATATTTTTATATTTTAGCAAGAGGCTTTCATTGAGGTTAACCCTTAAACTGTCCTTGTTCCCCTTCCCCCAGGGGATTCACTTAAAAACAAGTCCTGGAAATCAGCTCCAGGTAACAAAGCCCATATACAAGGGTGGGTCAGGCCAGGTGGAGACATCAATGAGCAGAGGGGGGGCGCGGTGTTTGCATATTGTCTCCCTAGATACTAAGGAGTATGCCCCACTCCTCCGACCTTTGGGAACCTTTTTTGCACCAATCCTAATCAAGGTGTAATAGGCTGGGTCAAATGTCTATACTAGGGTAAATTGAACCTCAATTGGTCACCTAGCCTCACTGTGGAGTTTCCTGTGTGTGTTAAAATCTCATTGGTCACCTGTGCGTGGCCAGGCCTGACTGCATGGCCTTTGCCCTTAAAAGCTAGACTGTGAAACAGCAAAGGGTTTCCTTCTCTCATAAGAGGTGTGGCCCCGAACGTTTGGTTAGATTCTTGATGCTTGGCATGAAATAAAGCTTTGCTTGACCTTTGCTTTACATCAGTCTCGCTCCTTTAATCATAGACCCATTATTGGGGCATAACAGTATTAATCTTAAAGTTATAAGTCCACAATGCATCCATCATCCATTCTACCCCTTAACATTCCCCTTTGGACAGACCCATGATCTAGAACAAGCCTTATTTTATAGTGCCTTGTAGGTGATTTTGGCTGCTGCCTAAATTGCCTACTTTCCTCTCACCATTACCACGGAAATTGGGTCCACTGAAACAAAGGGGTAGTGTAAGAAATTAACACTTCCATAAATCTCTTTAAATAATAAAGTATAAGATAGTGATACCTTTTTTTCTGCCACATAACCAATTCTTGCAAGAATAAGGTCATATAAAAGAATTTACAACACATGCTAGCATTATCCTACTGGACCCAGACCATTTGTATGTTTCTCTGTCTCTGAGAAATGTAGTTATTTACATGACTGAAACCTAAAAATTGTTTGATATGACCACTAATATCACCTACATTATTTTAAAGCCTGTTTAAAGCTTCTGTAATACATAGGCTTTGTAAACACTTATTAAGCATCTTGTATATATCAAACACTTTAAAAATCTCTGCTTAAAAAAAAAAAACTCTACCTCAATGGAACTTTGAGTCTGAAAAAGATACAGGCAATATACAAGGCAACAGATAGAATAATTACATATTTGATTATATACTCTGAGGATGTCACATTAAATTGATATGAAAATGATCAGAAGGATCTGGATTTCTTGTCAAAATTTTTTGCCTTAAAAAGAAATTGATATTTAGGGAAAGTTGTTACTGAAAGAGGTCCTGTGTCAACCAAAAATGTTAAACCATGATCTCGCTAAATTTTCCAGTTGTGATTATTGCTTTGTGTAGCTGTCTTCTATTAAGACTGAATTTAGTAATTCAGTCTCAGATTTCAGTAAGTCTTTTTTTTAAAGATTTTATTTATTTATTAGAGAGAGAGAGGGAGGGGCAGAGGGAGAGGAAGAACCAGACTCCTTGCTGAGCAGGCAGCTGATGCAGGACTGGATCCTAGTACCCTGGCATCATGACCTAAGCTGAAGGAAGACACTTAACCAACTGAGCCACCCAGGCACTCTAGACTGTAAACTTCTTAAAGGTAAAAAAGTTTATTCTTCTAGTAGTTCCACAGACATTTCTAACATCCATAAGAAAGCATGTACTGATGTAAAATGCCAGCAAATCAAATTATTTAAAAAAGAAAAAAAGAAAGAAAAGATATATCTGGATAAAGAGAAAAACAGAAAATCTAATAATACATTGAATTATTAGAGCAAAGAGTGGAGGAAGAGAAAATAAATATGAAATAGAGATTTCCACTAAAAGAAAAAAATTGAATAAGGCAGGAGATTTAGAAAATTATTATGACAGACTTGAGAAAAAAATAAAATAGGAATTTTTAGAAAATAGCAATGATTGAAAAGGTAAATTGTTCCTACCTCTATAATATTAGCTGTTTGTTGTTGTTGTTGCTAATTTACCTATTTAATCTAATAAACAAAGAAAGGTTTCATTTAGGGATAATGTTTCTCTCTCTATATATATATTTTTTCCATTTAGGGATAAGGTATATATATATATACATAGATATATATGTATATATATATTTTTTAATTTTAATTGTTGGAAAATGTGTCACAGAATGTGTTTAAACTTTAAGATACAGATGCAACATGTAATGAACTGCATTGTTTGAACGTCTAATTTGTAAATGCTGTTAGAGGAAACTTGGTGGAAATGTTCTTATGTGCTTGTGTTTCTGGAACTAAGTATATTTATTAATAAGGAATAGTTTAAAATTATGAAATGACCAGGAGTGGACAATTTTCCTAATCCTATCAGCTCTTTGCAGCTCTTTTATTAGCCCCCTTCAGGAATATCAGCTTTTTTATCTAATTAAATTTTATATTAATGTGCTTTTGACTTTTGGCCTTTCTCTTCCTTCTGTTCTTTTTTTCCCCTAAATTACATGTTTCTGTTTAACAGCTACTATCAATTCTTTGATATGAATTCTCAACATCAATTTACTAACTCCAGAGATGAAGGAGCATCAATATTTAGAAGCGAAGAATACAAAGCCTTGGGCATCTGGATGGCTCAGTCACTTAAGCATCTGCCTTCGACTCAGGTGGTGATCCCAGGGTTGTGGGATGGAACCCCAGGTTGAACTTTCTACTCAGCTGGGAGCCTACTTCTCCCTCTCCTTCTGCCTGCAGCTCCCTTTGCTTGCGTTCTCCCTCTCTTTGTCAAGTAAATAAAATAAAATAAAATAAAATAATGTAAATAATACATTTATTTATTTATTAAAATGCAATTATTACACAATACATAATGTATTGCATAATTATAATAATGATTAAATAATTTATTAAATATTTATATTAAATATATCAATTTAATTAAATAAATATTTTTAGAATTTAAAATATTTCAAATTTAGATTATTAAATATTAAATCATTAATTTAATAAATAAATATCTAAACATAATTAAATAAAATAATTTATTTATTAAAATGAATAAAATAATGTTGTCATTATCTCAGCATGTATTTTTAAATAGTCTAAAAAAAATCTAATAAAGTCTAAATACATTGAGTTCAGATATTTATACAAGTTAACCCAGACACTGAACCCACAGTTTCAAAACTTTTGTTTTTATCTACTACTCAAAATACGATTTTAATGTATTTATTTGTAACTTTGACATAGCAAGGAAACTTGGAGGAAAAGGAGACATTTGCTTTTAATATTTGAAAATTATTTTGTTGATTTAAAAAAATAAAAACCTTAACACGTGAGCATTTCTTCTTAAATAACACTGTGAAGTTTCTGAGTCGCATTCTATTAAAAGTGCTGATAAAATGGCCTCAGTTACTCATTTAAATTATCAGCTGAATGGGTAACAAATGAAGTAGAGAGCTTTTTAATTATTTATGAATGTATTGCTTGTGGATGGAGTGCCACATAGAGTTACCTCTCTTTTTGGCTTTGTTTTGTGAGCAGCAGTGGAATCTATGAATGAGATTAAACATAAGGACATTCACAGAAATTCTTAATGAACTTCTGGGGAAGGGCAATAAGTGCAAGGAAAAACTGCAGCAAGACTAATTACAAATTTCAAGTGGTCATCGCTTAATTATAGAAGCTTTTAAGTTCAAGTAATATATCTTTTTCATGAGCCTATCATATTGTATTAATTACCACAAACTGCACTCTTGAACACTTATCTTTTCACATATTTCTTATTCTTAGTACTTAAAATTACCCTTATGATTGATAAGTAAATGGATTTTACAGACAATGCATTTATTTACATAAATAAATAATGCTGTTTATATATATAAAAACAATTGAATATGTGTATGTGTTCAATGAATTTTTTTTCAAATTAACATCTTAATTCTACCACATTAGTTACAAATAGATATAGACTTTATAGATTCATCAAATATTTTATTCTCAAATTTATATGTCCTTTGTGAAGTAAATGAAACTGTATATATTAAATATAATCCTATCACATGTAACAGTTACTAGTGCATCCCAGGACATACATAGGTCAGGTCCTCCTCAAGGCATCACGGATAACTGGATTTCACTTTCTATCCTAGGAGTCTTCTGTATATTTCTGTGGCTTTTATACTACAATCAGGAGGAAGAATTCTTTTGCTAAAAGCTTCCAAATGACTATGCGAGTAGATTATTTGTAGACTAGTGATATAATATTATTGTTTAATATGTGAAGCATGATAAAATAAAATGCTATTGCCATATTTAATTTGTTCAGTAAAGCATTCATTTAGTTATCAAGCATTCATTTTCTTTTTTTAAAGATTTTATTTATTTATTTGACAGACAGAGATCACAAGTAGACAGAGAGGCAGGCAGAGAGAAAGGAAGGGAAGCAGGGTCCCTGCTGAGCAGAGAGCCTGATGTGGGGCTCTATCCCAGGACTCTGGGATCATGACCTAAGCAGAAGGCAGAGGCTTTAACACACTGAGCCACCCAAGAGCCCCAAGCATTCATTTTCTTTATACAGAAGAGATAGAACAATATTATATAGTAGAAAAGACAGTAAATAATCTAGAAACCTTGATCATTTTGTTTTGGCAATTTTAGAACATAAAATTAGCTAAAGCTCAAGTGCAAGTTATATTTGTATCATAGGAGGAAAAGTTAATTAAAAGTTTGTTTATTACCATAGTTTAACACTTCAACGAAATGATAACGAGTCCAAAATCAATGAATATATGAAGTATACAATAAAAACAATAATCTTGAGTGTATGTGACTCACTGTAGGTATTGATAGGCTAGAAATCAAAGGGAAAGTATCTATAGGGTTTGTTCAGTTCCATGCTCATCAGATTAATAGGCTTTCTCATATTGCTTCCTTCACCACATTAATTTGTCTAATGAAGTTTTCAAGAGTTAAAGACAGTGATAGGTTCATGGCTGGAGAGAAGGTACAGAATCTAAGATAGTTCAGCAGTGCTTATTATTTAAGAGAAAGACAGCATGGGAGGTGAGGGGTATATCATGCATCCTGTTTTCACTCCCTTTGTGGAGCACCTACCCTGGAGGTCATGTAATAATAACCAATGACCAAAAAACAATAAAAAAACCCAAACATCCATGTGGAAGTGCCATCCCTGCCTGGAGATGAGTAGACTGCTCAAACAGATCCTGGGCAGGCATCTCAGCCCAGGCCTGTGTTGGGGAAGCTGTTTCCTGGCTTTGGGCGCAATCTGGAAGCCAGCAAACTGACGGGAGAGTGCAGCCAGGGTTAACAGGACTGATGATCTTTTTGCAGCCAGGCCGCGGGTGGACACCCGCTCAAGGAGCCAGGCTAGGAGGCTGCCCAGCGCCAGTGCTGGTCAAGCTTGCAGCCCCCGGGGCTTCCCCCGCGCCCCAGCCAGGGCGGGGCCTCAGGAGGGAGGGGGCGGGGGCGGGGCAGAGAAGGGGCTTTGCTAATTGCCAAAGCGAAAAGGGAGCTCGCGGAGGACTCAGGAGGGAGGGGGGCGGGGGCGGGTGGAGGGCGGCGGGGAGAAGGCGCTTTGCTAATTCCCTAAGCTGGAAGTGAGCTCACAGAGGATGTGGCTGAGAGTCTGGGAGGAGGTGGAGGGGCTGGCGGAGGAGGGGCGGGCAGCGCCGCGGTGCTGTGCTGCGGCTCAGTCGGGACTGCAGGACCCACCGGACTCGCCGCCCGTACGCTCCCATGTGAGGCTCCGCTGTCCCGCTCCTGCTGCCTGCTGCCCCTCCCCGCCCCAAGGCTTCTCCGGACCACCCTCTGCACAGGGGTAAAGTGACACCGCGCCGCGCCCTCACCTGGAGCAGAAAGCGCGGACCCGACCTGGGGGCGAAGAGGGGGGTTGTGGAGGCCCAGCCTCCCGCGAACCCCAGGGCACCGGGACCACCCCGGACGCTGCGCCAAACCCGGGTCCTCATGGGGTCGGGCTGGGGACAGCGCCTTGCGAGGTGCCCCCCGCCAGCAGGCACGCTAGCCCCCATCTTTCCGCAGCCCCATGCGCCCGTGCTGAGGACCCCCTTCCCTCCCCCGCCGTGGCCCCGCTGCTTTTGTTCTGGACTTGGGATCCCAGGTGGAAACTAGTCCCTCAGACCTCCCTGGCAGCAAGGAGGGCAGGGAGGGATTCTTGGTTTCCTGCCCTGGCTCCTCCTCTCTCCCCATTCACAAGCCTTCTGGCTTCCCTTTCCTCTCCTCATTGTCAGTTTTCTGAAATGGTTTTCTTCTGCATGTTGACCCAAAGAGCTATTTCATGAATGAATATACACGAAACTGAGTTGGAGCCCACCTGTAGAGGCCTTTCATTAGAATGGTCTCTGGTTCTAGCCTCAGTTCAGAATACTGCATGTACCTGAGGACCAAGTCCAGATGTTTCTTTCATCTCTGACTTGAATTTGAAATCCTCCTCAGACTTCAGCTTCCAGGATTTCTCCAGTCCTTGCTCTCCCACTGTCTTGCTGGGGATCCGCCATGAGTGTTGAACACAGGAATGAATGAATGATATATACCCCAGACTGCTGGGGCTTTGTCTTCTTTTGCTGAGGTTGGAAATGCTTGGGAGAGACCCCCTGTATGCAGATAGAGAGCTGCATGCAATTGCTTAGATAAACGTGTTCCCCACTTAATTGCTTGGGCATTGAACATTTCGCCCTTAACCAGTGGCTTGAGCAGTTAGGAGGAGACAATCTGGAGGTGAATCAGAAGATGGCTGAATCCACATGGTGGTGGTCTGGGTTTGGGAGATTTTCCTGGAGATTCAAAGGAAAGATATAAATTCTTCCAGTGTGGAGTGGTAAACATTTTATCGATGGGAGATGGAAAATAAATGGTCTGGTTAACCTTTCCCTCCCCCTCAAAACCCATTATTTGAAAACACAAAAAGGGAAGTGAAGGGAGAAATCCTCCCACTCCCATCCCCACTCACCTCCATAGCCACCTCCTCTTCCAAGAACCTAGCAGACAAGGTGCCAAGAAGAGTTAGGTACCAGCAGTGGTCTCAGATCTCATTCAAGGATCATGGTGAAAGGCATTCAAAGAGATTGTGGGGGCACAGGGATCCAATTAAGGGGGACAAGTTTAAGGTTTGCCTGTTCCCCTAAAAACTAATGGCACTAGAGAAGATGACCTTTGGGAACTATAGCATAATGGATACAATGTTTAAAAAGCTTCAGTGAGTCATGGTGGGAAGAGGCCAAGAGGGCAGCAAACACAGTCTTAGATGATGTTATTAATAGCACTATAGGCTCTAGATTTCCTGTTGTGGTGTTCTTGGCAAGACCAGCCCGGCCAAAGTGGATACTCTCAACCTGGAACAGAGGGTCTTGGAGATGCCAGCACGTGAGGTATGATGAGAGGGTAAAATGATAGGAGGTGTCCTTTGGAAGGACTGACTCCTTGACTTTAAAAGGGAGAACCCAAATCTGTAGGTGAAATCTTTCTGGCTACAAAGAGGGCCAAGGCCTCCTAAGGTCAAGGTCTCCTCGTCACTTGCAAAGATGTCGAAGAACATATTCAGACATTTCAAAGATGTCCTCATATCATTGGTTCCCACTCTGGAATTCTATCAATAAGGTGAGAGTTCCTCTAGTTGAAAAAGAGATCTAAAAAGACTTCCCTTTCTCATGTAATTTCTGTAACCTCCAGGACACACCCACCTCCCCCTTCCAGCTCTGTAATGAAGCCACAGCTGGTGCCAATTTGTGGAACTCCTTAAAGGCTATTCTCCCTTATATACCCCGGGACCAAGTTCCCATGCTCCCTCACCCGATTTCCTGCACTCACCTCCCACCTGGTGTGTTCACACCTGCAAGTGCCTTTTACCAACCCCTTTGCCAAAAGGCAGCCAGAGTGACCTTTCAAAGACCTATCAGTTCCTGGCATTTGTCTCCATAGAAATCTGCACTGATCTTCTAACAAATTCTCAGTCCTCCAAAGGCACCCATAATCCTCCCATCAGTCTATTCATACCCCTCCAACTGACTGATGCCTGTTCTGCCCCATCTCTCTGCCCTTCAACCACACTGCCTCCTTCTTCCTGTGGAGACCTCTCATGGCACCTGCCTCCAAGCACAGGTGATTCCCATTGATGGGAAGACCCTCTTCTCTCCCCCATCTCCCCACTCCAGTTACTCCCACTTATTCGTGAGCTCACAAGCCCCATGGTACACACTCTCCATGCAGCCTGCTCTCTCTTTTCTAGCACTGGCCTCCGTTTCTAGCTGTGCTTGTGTCATGGATGTCCCTCCCCAGCCAGCCTCCAAGCTCTCCTTCCCTTTAGCTCCAACACCTGACACAGTGCCTGGCACGTAGTAAGCCCTGGCTAGCTTCTAAGAGCCTCACTGAGGGACTGAAAGCATTTTAAAAATGTCACCACGTAGGCTCCAAACTGTAGGCAGAAAAAGCTTTGCCTGGATTGACATTTTAGAGACGTATTCGTCAAGTTGGATGTGTTCACTGACTTTACCTTGTAAAATTTAAAAAAAAAAAAAAAGGACCTCTGTATCGCTTCGCATCTAAGGAAGGCGCATGTATACTATTAGACCACGTTATGAGCTTAATGGAAGGAGACAAGATGTTTTCACTAAGAAAATGTATAAGACTGTTGAGGTCAAGTGGGAGGAAACAGTCCGTTTGTTGGAGCATTGCTATCTTACTCTATCACAGCCACTCATAAAAATCTGACACGGGGTGAGTCAGAATTGTCTGTCGGAGAGGAGTTAGATCTGGCTCATGTTCCTACAGACATGAAAGCCAGAAACGAAAAAGGAGGCTTTAAAAGCGTGGGTTGAGGAGGCGGTGTGGTTCACTGCGATGAGCTAAGTGCCCAGGGCCACCAGCAGACATGCTGGCCTGTGTCCGTCCTTTGTTCTGGGGTCCCTCTTGCACCATGTGGTGAGGCTGGTGGCTGGGAGAAGCTCAGGACAGGAATTGGTGGCATCTTATTTCTCCCACCCTCCTGTGGGCTCCAGTGGGCTCCAGTAGGTCCCAAGGGACAGCCTGCCTTCTTTGAAAAGCCCAGTAGCACTGGGAGCAGAAACTGGGGCCAAAGATTGAGCACCCTGTTTGACAAGCTGGACCAGCCACCTCTTCTTCAGATGCAGGGGGAGCCCTGGCATGCTGACTCCTCCCTTCTCCCTTTCCCCTTTCCTCTTTCCTCCCTCTTTCCTTCCCCTCTCTCCTTCCCTGGTGGTGCCCTTTCCCAATGCCCACTTCATCCCTTTTCCTTTCTACATACCTGTCTTCTAGAGTTTCTTCTCTTTCCTCCCCATTACTTCCCTTCATCTGAATCTCCTCTTTGGTCCCTTTGTCCCTGCTCTCTGCTCCTCCTCCCCTTCCCTGGCCCCTGTTCAGCTCCATACTGAATGCAGGCAGAGCTGGACTAACATGCTCACTTGCTTGCTCAGCCACCCTCCAGAGAAGTCACTCTTCGGTGGCCACCTTCCTGACTCCCTGGTCGCTTCTCCACTTGTTCAGATATTGCTCTGAAGTCTGAGGAGGACAGAGCGGGGCTGCCACAGAAGCAGGCCAGAGGAGAAACCAAACCATGTGTCCACACTGTCCCCCAGCACTGCTGCTCTGAGAGCTTTCTGAGTCCTCAACAGGGTTAGGATTTAGGGGCTTCTTCAGAACCGGGAGTGAAAACAAGCATAGGTCAAAAGAAAAGCGACGGCCCCCACACAAAAATAATAATCACAAATCAAAACTATGTTACCTCTGAAGTCCCAAAGTCGAAGAATTGCCTTGAATCTGTCACTAGAAAGCACCCAAGGCCTCACTCTCTGGGTTCTGGGTGCCCTGGGAATGGCAGGAGGCTCTGACATGCACGTGGGGGTGCGGAACTATGAGGGCTAGCCTGCCCGCTGGCAGGGGGGGGGTACCTCCTGTGGCGCTGTCCTGGCACGACCCCCTGCGTAGGGGGTGTGGCGCGGCGTCCTGGGTGGTCTTGGTGCCCTGGGGTTGCCGGAAGCCTGGGCCCCGACCACTCCACCCCCCCCCCCCCCCCCGCTCCTGTCCTGCGTTTTCTGCTTCAGGTGAGGGCGCGTCGAGGTGTCACTTTACCTGTGAGCAGAGGGTCCTCCAGAGAAGCCATGGGGCAGGGAGGGGCAGCAGGCAGCAGGAATGAGAACGGGACACCGTGGCCTCTGGGGCTAAGCTGGAGCGTGGGAGCGCAGGGGCAGCGAGTATGGTGGGTCCTGCAGTCCCGAATGGGCTGCAGCACAGCACCCTGGAGCTGTGTGCCCCTCCTTCCCGCCTGGGCAATTAGCAAAGCCCCTTCTCCTGGCCCCCCCCCCCCGCCCACGCCCCCCTCCCTCCTGAGTCCTCTGAGAGCTCACTTCCAGCTTTGGAAATTAGCAAAGACCCTTCTCTGTGCAGGCCCTGCCCCCTCACTCCAGGGGCCTGAACCCTGGCTGGGGTGCAGGGCTATGCCCTAGCATGCTGCCCCATTGCCAGCGCCTGCGCTGGGCAGACTCATAGCCTGGCTTTCTGAGCGGGTGTCCACGGGCAGCCTGGCTGCGAAAAGATCATCAGTCCTAAAGGCCAGCTGCACTCTTGGGTCAGTTTGCTGGCTTCCAGATTGCGCCCAAAGCCAGGAACCAGCTTCCCCAGCACAGGCCTGGGCTGAGATGCCTGTCTGGGATCTGTCTGAGCAGTCTCCTCCACTCCAGGCAGGGATGGCACTTCGACCTGGATGTTTGGGTTTCTTGTAAGTTTTTTTGGTCATTGGTTATTACATGACCTCCAGGGTAGGTGCTCCACAAAGGGAGTGAAAACAGGACGCCTGATATATATGCATATGGCCATTCTAGAAAAATAGCTTGGGGTTCTCTCGGAAACGAGGCATTGGTCCTTGCACTATGGTTTAATAGAAAAGGGATTATGCACCAAGTTACTTAAATGAGCATAGGTTGAAATCGTTTACTGAGAGTAAATATTTTAAATAGTTATATTTTAACTAAATCTATCATCAATCATAAATCTATTACACGAAGGTTACAGGCAATTTAAAAGCAAGAGCACTCTCTTCAGGGTTTTAAATAATCCCTGTCTGTCTTGGCACATGAGAATGCAAAGATAGGAAATGGTTTGTAAAAGATCATATAATAGCTTTTACTAATTCTATTTATTTGACAGACAGAGATCACAAGTAGGCAGAGAGGCAGGCAGAGAGAAAGATGGGGAAGCAGGCTCCCCGCCAAGCAGAGAGCCTGATGAAGGGCTCGATCCCAGGACCCTGAGATCATGACCTGAGCCCAAGGCAGAGGCTTAACACACGGAGCCACCCAGGCGCCCCCAGATGAAATACATTTCTGACTTAGAAACTTCAGATAGAATTATTTTGTCCATGATGACAACTGAAGAAAATGTGTCATCCCTAAACCTAACCTTAAACCCTACCAACGCTGAAACCTAAGCTGACCTTAAAGCCCAAACTAGAACCCTGAATCCCAAACCTGGAATGGAACCCAAAGCCTGTACCTGAGCCCTGGATCCAAGCCCTGAACCACGAACCCAAACCCTAAACCAGACCTCCAAGTCATGAAACCTGAACCCAAATCTCAGCATGAAGTCAAACCCCAAATTTGACCTTGAACTTTATCCCATAAGCCCTGAGTCTTAAAGCCTAAATCATAAACTTAAAGCCCTAAACTATAACTCTGTTCCCTTGTCCTTCACTCTAAACCCTCACCCTAACACTAAACCCAAAGCCTGATCTAGAACTCTGACTAAAACCTGAACCTGTACCCAAATTCAAATGCTTCACCACACTTTGCTTAGGCACTTGCCATTGATGGATATTTGCAGTTTCTACCTTTTGATTCTTGTGAACATTGTTTGGGTTGGGGGCTAGGGTTAGGGTCTTGGATTAGGGTAGGGTCCAGGCTTGAGACCAAGTTGAGGTCAGAGTGTGGGTCTGCATCAGGGCCATGTTCAGTGACACTGTTTGGGTCAAGGACTGTTGTAATTCCACATTGTTTCCAATTCATTGTTCCTTAGCTATTTGGGGGGAAGTTGGGGGGTATTGGGCTCCATGCAGCTTGAATTTCCGGAATGAAATGGCATCAGCTGGACCCGGGGAGGGAGCAGGACCTTCCACTGAAGGGTGAGCTCCCACAGTCCTGCACTGCCTTGCACCGCCTGCAGAGGGCGCCAGACCCCAGCACCCGCCCTGAGCCCAGGCTGCACAGCCACAGCTGTGACCTGAGCCCTGCCTTTTCAGGACCCACTGTGGAGACTTCTGGAGAATGTGGGGCGCCTCCCACCCTGACAGGACAAGCTGAGGAGGGTGTGGCTCTGCATCCACACTGACCGGACCCGTTGTGGAGGACGCGCCCACACTGGCAGCAGTCCAACCTCCTAAGGACCAGACGCTGGAGGAGGTGAGGAGAAGTCCCTTAGTGGACTGTCAAGGGGTTCGTGGTCTCAGGACCCCACAGAGAAAGGGCGCCCTGTGTAGACACTGGGGCTTCCGTCGTTTTGTGTGAGGAGACGTGGCCTCCTGCTGTGCTGTGCGCGGGGCTGTGGGGTCCCCCCTTTCTGGGCTCGGGTGATCCTTGGTCTTGTCTGTGTTTGTGTGCTCGCGGATTAGGTTCCTTGGGCTCCTCAGATGGTCTGCAGTCAGGGAGCGTCCCCCTGCTTTGGTGCTCGTGCTCTCCCCACCTCAGCCCTGCGGGGTCCTTCCCGTGTCCACACCCACTCCAGGCTTGCGCCTAGTCCGGAAATTCGGGAGCCAAAGTGAGGACTCTGTAGCCGGTTTTGGGGAGAGTAGGTATTTTCCCAGTGTGGGTTCTTCCCTGAGCACAGTGCCTCCCCATCTCCGTGTGTACCCCTCCCTGTCTGTCGTCATTGTTGCAGGGCTGTCACTTTCTTGGTTCAGGGGCCTCCTGGGTATCTTGCTATCTTGGATGCAGGTGTAAATGAGATCGTTCTCAGCAGTCTCTTTCTGATGGTTCCTTCGGAGCACCTAGGAGTGCCACTAATTTGTGCATATAGATTTTGTTCCTTGCAAGTTCTTGAATTTATTAGTTCGATTGGCCTTAAACTTAATCTGCCAGTTATTTGACCAGCAGCATGGGTTTAATTGGGAAGAGCAGAGAATGGCAGTCTGGGCTGAGCAAGCTAAGGTCCCATCACAGGCAAGTGCGAGAAACAAAGGAGAGGAACATTATTTCATGGAGGAGGAAGAAGTTGGGAAGGGTGCTTGAAGGAAAGTCCCTTGGAGAAAGGCAGGGTGATGGAGAATTCTCACCAGCTGAGCTGCAAAGCTCCTACAAAAAGTCAGGAGATGAACCTCCAGCTTCCCCTGTGGGGCCTAAAATTGGTGAGTCTCTCCTGTGGGGGATTGCAATGTGGGGTCTGTAATGGGCACTGAGCACCAGGCGCCCCCTTCCAGCCTCCCCTTCTGGCATCCCCAGTCCACTTTACTGGGGCTTCCCTTCCTGCTTTTGCACAGTTCTAACCAGCTTGTGGTGGAACGTTGTGGAAAAACTGAAATTCCAAATCCACTGCTTCTACTGCACCTGAGATACAGGGGCCCATGATTTAATCCTCCCACGAGTCTCTTGCTAGCCCCACCTGTCCGTTACTCATTTTGAGAGTTGATATTACCAAAGTACTGTAATTCTAAAAATTTCTGAATTAGCTGTATTATTTCTTTTTAGGTATGAAGTTAACTTCCAATTATATGAATTTAATATTTTGGTCATTGTTTTCTAATTTTATTGCCTTATTCTTGGAAAATATAGCCTGATATTTAACTCTAGGAATTTATTGGCATATACTTCTGGCCTAAATAATGGCCTGTTTGTGTAAATGTTCAACTTATGCTTATATACTTACTGAAGACTCTTGTTTTGGGGTTAGGATGGCTACATTTATTAATAGATCAGGACTATTAGATTCTCTAAATTTTGATGTCTCTTAATTTAATCTAATTAAATTATCAGTTAATGAAAGAAGTTAAATTTTTTATGTACTACTGCATCTAAACTTATCAAAGTCTTTGCTATAATTAGACAAGTATGTCATCCTGTTTTTATACCAAGTCTCACATTAAAAAAATCATACTATCTGAAATATTATTTATTTTTATTATTATTTATTTTTTTTAAAAGATTGTATTTATTGGGGTACCTGAGTTAAGTGTCTACCTATAGCTCAGGTCATAATACCCGGGTCCTGGGATAGAGCCCCGCAGGGGGTTCCCTGCTCAGTGGCGTGCTTCTCCCTCTCCCTCTGTTATTCCCTCTGCTGTGTGCATGTTTTTCTTTTCTCACTCTCTCTCAAATAAATAAGTAAAATTTAAAGATTATCTCTCTCAAATAAATAAGTCAAATTTTTTTTCTCAATGGGAGGGAGAAGCAGACTCTCCACTGAGCAGGGAGCCTGATGCAGGGCTCAATACCAGGACCCTGGGATCATCACCTGAGCTGAAGGCAGACACTTGAACCGACTAAGTCACCCAGGCACTCCAGCTGTTTATTTATTTATTTATTTTTATTATGCATATGTTTTATCTCTCTTTTCTACAAGTCTTTTTTTTGATCTTTTTACTTTTTTCATAAAACTGAATTATTTCAAGATGACTTGGTCATCCTCTTTTCCCCAACCTCAAAGATCATAGAGTATATTTTAACTGTTAAAATAATATTAGTATTTAAGTGCTGCCTACACAAATTAAGGCAAATTATCTGTGATCTGTATTCCTGAAAATATTTTTTTTATTATGCCTTCCTATGCCAATGACATTTTATAAGGATCTAAATGTTTCCATTTGTGATTTTTTTTCAAGATAATAAAGCTATTACTTCATTCTTTTTTATATCTGATGTTATTTAAAAAATTTCTGTCAGTCTGATTCTTGTTTCTTTATTAATGAATTATTTTTTTTCTCTCTAACACTTGTGATTTTTTTTGTGTGTCTTTGGTATGTATGCCCTAGTTTGGGATTCATAGAGTCAACTCTAGTTATGAATATTTTCTTTCTTTTCTTGTATGTAAGTTTTAATCCAGTGTCTTGACTATTTTATGCTTGAGAAATAGATGTACATTAATATTCAAATATTTCTTTCCTTTTTCTTCTTTCATTTAAAAAAAGTCATTTATTTTATTTTATTTAAAAATATTTATTTATTTATTTGGAGTAGAGAGAGAGGGTCATGAAGAGTGGCTGATTATATACTTTCAATTTGGGAGGAGGTTAGGGATAGCACAAGCCTCCAAGGTATTTTATAAACAAGGTTTCCAGGACCTTGAGGGGGCTAGCTATTGTTAGGGAAAGGTCATTTATTACTATTTAGTAAAAACTCAGGGAAGAGACTCTTCTGATGTGTATCAGTGGGTATATGCTTGGGAGATGATTGCCAATGTATATCTTGAGGGCAGGGGTGGGGAGTAGAGATAAAGAAGTTTCCAAAGTAATTTTTACATGTGAAAGTAGATTTTCAGTATCCTGGGGGGTGGACTAAGAATGCTTTTTGCCCTGAGTGGATGTGTCCACATGGAAGCAGCTGAGTCCCCAGAGGAGCTTCAAGGACTTGTCAACAGGCTATGAGTAGTAAGGAAATCTAATTTCTTCTCTAGCTTTTGTTCCACACACATCACCTACATCTTACACCTCTTTTATATTGATAATTTTAATGCTTTGCTGGTATCCAGATGACTATATCCTTAAGTGACTTCTTATCTCTATTGAATCCATTACGTATTCTATCCATTGTATTCTTAATTCAACTAGATTACATATATTTAATCTATTAGTACCACTAGGTTCTTATTCTTGTTTTTATTTCAAAATCTTTCCTTATTTCCTTACATTATTTATTGGGTATATTTTAAATCCCTGAAATACTCACTTATTATATATAAGCTGTCAACCGTATTCTTATTTTGAGGTAGCTATATCTTTTTGGGTTTTAGGACATCATACCAACAATGCCAAATAATTTTCAGACAACAGCAGGATCTCCAAGAATTCAACTAAATTCTGACACTATCTACCTGAACATAGTGTAAGATTTCATCAGTTAATGGATCAGTCCTCCAAGACTATCTCCAACCCCACCTCAGATGCCAGTCTCACTGTAGGCCCCAGGTTATTACCTGTGCTTGTGACTGAGCAACTACAGGTTGGAGGTCCCAGTGGCCTACTTCTTACGTTCTTTTAATTTGCTACAGGGACTCACAAAACTCAGAAAAATACTTACTTTATGTTTGCCAGCTTATTAAAAGATATAATAGAAGATTTAAATCAATAGATAGATAAAGAAGTGCACAGGGCAAGGTATGGAGAATGGGCACAGAGCTTCTATTACCTTCTGTAAGACTGCCACTCTTCCTGCCTTTTCATACATTTCACAAACTAAAAGCTTTCTGAACCCAGTCCTTTCAGCTTTTCTGTGGAGGCTTCATGACATAGTCATGACTGACTAAATCATTGTCATTTGCTGATCTAATCTCCAGATCCTCTTCCCTCCCCAGATAATCCTGTATTGGGAGGAAGGGGAGGCAAAAAGTTGTGAAGGCTTTCACCAAGTGGTTGGTCCTTCAGGCAAACAGCCCTTGCCTTGAGTGAGGTCTGAAGGTCACTTCATTAACAGAACAAAACACACCTCTCTCACCCTTATCACAGGAAATCCCAAGAGTTTTAGGAGCTGTGAGTCAGTAGCCATGGTTGAAAACCAAATATTCAGATGACCAAAATATATTTCTTGTAAACCACTATATTACACTACATGCTTAAGTATTTAATTATGTGATCTTTTAAACTAATATTTTTCTAAGAGTATAAACTGTTCTGGCAGTAATCTGGATTGGGGAGTGATGTATTGCCAAATTTCTGTCGTTTTAGTCCAGGAAGTCAAAGAGAAAGAACAGGAGAGCCCCTTAGGGCAGGAAGTTCAAAGTAACAATGTTAACTACTACTACCTTTTCTTGATTTTTTTTTTTTAAACAAGCAAATCTTCTCTTCAGAGTTGCAGTTTAAAGCCAAGAACATGCAGAATTGGGAGAAAAAATAGTTAAATTTGGAGACTTGCAGAGGTAGAATCAGAGTAGTGAAAGCCATTACAGCAACTGAACTAACTGAGGTCAGTCTTTGGTGAATCACAGAAACAGGTGGAGTTGTCAAACAAAGGAATCTTTGTTTACAACATACAAGGAGATCACAGGGAATAAGTTCCAAAGCCTTGACTGTTTGAACAGGAGAGAGATTTTTATTTAGTATTTAAGATGAATACTCAGAAGGGAGAGTTTTATTATTCCGTGTATGGTTGGTCATAAGGTTGTGGATGCATGCACATCCACATATGTATTTGTGCAATATGTATTGCATGTTCACCTGAATGAAGCTTGTATTCCACCGAGGGCAGAAACTTCAACGTTAGAATAAAGCAGAGGTAACTGTTGGACAAGGGAAAGGGACTCTGCAGGCTTCAAGAGCAGATAGAAACTAGATGGGGTCTTGGGCTCATTTTCTGGGACAAGGAATGCAAGGCCTTGATTGCTTTTGAAATAGCACTAGGAGTTTTACCACTGATTTATTGTCTCAATAGCTTAGGCTATTTCCTGGTCTGGTGGTGACTGTTAGTTTTCCCATTGCCTTGTTCCCTCAAAATCCTTAAGGAGTGAGGTTTTTGCATTTCTTTTTAAGAACCTCCCAGGAAGTTTAGGAAGAAGTGTGCTTGGGCAAGTACACAGGTGGGGTATAGATCATTGAAAATAGCTGGGGACAAAAAATGATTTTCTTATGTCAGGAAAACTATATGTCATCTTAATTTTCTGGGAACCTCTAATTCTTTCTGCTGATGTTACCAGCAGGCTTCTGAGATATTACTGATTGTTCTCTTGTACCTAAGGAAAAAGAAATGTAGAAAGCAAAAGACAAAACTTTAAAATCTATCCTCCAACTCATCAATTCACTGCAGCCACCTCTCTGTCTTTCCCTTTCTCTTTTTCTTTATCTTTCTCTCTCACTTTCTCTCTCACATACGCACAACACACGCAAATCATCTTAAAACAATTTTTAATTTTCCCTATTCCATTTTAATATACTTGAGGCATGATCATTTTCTTAGTAAATACAAGAAAAAAAAATCTAGGATTCCATCATTCTGTGTGATTAAAGTATTGAGGAATTTACTTCCAATAGCACTTATAAAAACACATTTTATTTATGTAATATTATATAATCAGGTGCCTGCATTTTTCTTATTCTCTAACTAGTGTTATTTGGCAATTAATATTTTGTCAATCAATATTCCCCTATATCTGAATGTGTGGGCAGTGAGAGATGAGTTAGAGGCAAGGATGGTGAACACTCCCAACAACTGCAGACTACATATATCTTAAGCCATGATTTTCTTTGCAAAGGTCAACATTGATAATGTTCTAGTCATACCTCCGTGTACCAGGAAAGAAGTAGCATATTTCTTGAAAGACACAGCTATCAAAGCTCCATTGAGAAACTGTAAAGATGGACAAGCGATTTCCAAATTACATATCTGATAATGGACATCTACTCTGATTATTTAAATATGAATAAAAATAAAAAAACCTTACTAATAACCAAACAGAGTATCCAATTTTACATGTGAAGGAAATAATGGAAGAGACATGTCACCAAAAGTATATGGATGGCTTATAGGCACATGACAAATTTCTCAACATTTAGACATTAAAGAAATACAAATTAAAATCATAATGAGACATGCTTACATATCTATTAGAATGGCTAAAATTATAAAGGCTAATTGTACTTGGTCTGAGCTAGATTGAGAAGCAACAAAAAATCTAAACTGTTGTTGGCATATATCATGATACAACCACTTTGGAAAATAGTTTGAAAATTTTTTTAAATGCAAAATATGTTGCAGTTACAAAAATAGCCATTTTACTTCTAGGCATTTAACCAAGAGAAACAAGCCCTATGTTCATACAGGGACTTGTATATGAATTTCATAGCAGCTTTATTTTTAAGAATTGAAAACAGTGGAAATGTTCATCAATGTCCATCCATAGAGCAAAGAAAAATTATGATCTATTCATTAAAGAGATTACTATTCAACATCAAAATGAACTATTTACAATTGGAGATTCTCAAAGTAATGATGCTGAGAAAAGAAAAGCCAGGCAATGAATAGTATATACAGTGTGATTCCATGACTATAAAAAATCTAGAAAATACAAATTTATATATAGTCACAGTCATCAAATATATTGGTGTGATTTTAGTGCCTTCTTCTGTGATCCTATAGCTTCCTACACTTGCATCTCTGAGCATTTGTTACACCATGTGAAAATATGAACTCTTTCTCTTCATTCTGTCTTACTAGAATAAGAGTCCTTGAAATTTTATGGACAATTGAACTCTCAGTTATTAGCAGAAATTCTATCACACAGTAAGTTTCCAAATATAAAAGCCAGAGTTTTACAATGACTTCTAAGCTTTTACATGATCTAGCCACTCATTTAACCTCTGTGACCTCTTTCCCTGCTACTCTTCAGTCACTCACAGTGGCCTCCTTGCTATTCCTCAGATATGCCAGGCATGATCCAACCTTATGGCCTTCAAGATAGCCAATTCCTTTGTCTGGAGTGACCTTATTGCTGATAGTTCTGCGCAAATTCATCACGTTTCCATACCTTTGTTCAATTGTCAGCTTCATTGTAACTACCCTGATCTTCCTATTAAAAATTTTAACTCCCCATCCCCTGCCTAGCAACCTTGATTTTTCTCACCCTGATCGAGTTTTTCTTTTTCCCCATTGTACTCATCCTTTTTGAATGCACTATGCAATTTTTATTAAGGTTTATAGCTTTGAATTGTCTCACCCATTAAAATAAAAGTTCTACAAAGCCAAGTATTTCATTTACCAGTGTAGTCTGAAGTAATATCTGCCATATAATAGTTCAGTAGACAACTGGTAAATTTCAAAATAAATTAATGTTGAGAATATACTGAATTTCACAAGTCATTTCAATATTTATTTCCAAAAAATAAACTATGTAAAACATACCTTAAATTTACTTTCAAAATATTTTATAGCATATAATGGACAATATACATAAGCCTTAAAGAAACAATCCTATAAATAACCATTTCATACCTACTTAAAAACTACATAATACCACACTCCTAGATCCTCTCTGAACGCTCTAAAATAACCCTAAAGGAAATACATTTTTAAAAATAACAGATTTTTTGTCAAATAATTTAATAAAATAAAAGTTTCATTCATCTATGTAGATCATAATAAATGTTTTTAATAAGCATGAAATTATAACTCTGAAGTGTGCTAAAATGAAACCACCTGCTAAGGGTGAGAGAATAAAAATAAACATCATGTTTCCAAATAAGAGGAATTTATTACCTTTGAATCAAAGCATGTGGATTTGTTCAAACTGGCAATAAAGGAATATGGAGACACAAACCATAGAAAGTCATATTTTAGATTTCTAAAAGACTTCGAAGTGAAAAGTATACATTCACTTCTCACTTATTGCTCCTACATATTCATGAATTTGAGAGAAAATATAGGCCCTGTGTGTCTTAGCAACTAATGGGATATTTTTTGATATTTACATGCTTACACATAGTATGTGTTATAGTCTTCTCTTTTACATGCTGTAAAAAGGTTAACCCCTTTTCTGCAGAGATCTGAAAATGTGAAACAGTGCCTGAGTAGCTGAATTCATCTAATTCAAATTTCTTGCAGGTCTAAGACCTATTGTTTTTCACTTGACTGCCTCCTTTTTCATCTGTCAATTGGTTACAAATTCTGGTACTGAAGAGAATACATTGGGGCTGGTGGCTCAGTGTGTTAAAGCCTCTGCCTTCAGTTCAGGTCATTATCTCAGGATCCTGGGATCGAGCTCCACGTCGGGACATAATGTAACGACAGATAGTTTATATGGGAGCCCTTTGGGTACTCTGGTGGATGAATGTTTTTAAATTAGTTTTTCATGGACATGGGGAGTTAGAGACGAGAAGGGAGGTGGGGGAAATTGGAAGGGGAGCTGAATCATGAGAGACTATGGACTCTGAAAAACAATCTGAGGGTTTTGAAGGGGCGGGGGATTTGGAGGTTGGGGTACCAGGTGTTGGGTATCATAGAGGGCACTGCTTGCATGGAGCACTGGGTGTGGTGCAAAAAGAATGAATACTGTTATGCTGAAAATAAATAAAAAATTAATTTAAAAAATATTAGTTTTTCGTAAACTACAAAAAAAAAAAAAAAAAAGAAAAGCGCTCCCATTTATAGCGTACACTTTATGGTTCACAAAGCACGTGCCAACAATAAAAATAATAATGGGTTACCGTTACACTTCATAGAAAAGGAGGTACAGGGAAATTGAATGAAAGGGAATAACAAAGTAGGTTCATAAGTCAATCTTCCTTGTAAAAAAATTAACCTGAAAGTGCGTTTCTGCCACCTCTCTCCTGTGTGACATTTTATCGATGGGAGATGGAAAATAAATGGTCTGGTTAACCTTTCCCTCCCCCTCAAAACCCATTATTTGAAAACACAAAAAGGGAAGTGAAGGGAGAAATCCTCCCACTCCCATCCCCACTCACCTCCATAGCCACCTCCTCTTCCAAGAACCTAGCAGACAAGGTGCCAAGAAGTGTTAGGTACCAGCAGTGGTCTCAGATCTCATTCAAGAATCATGGTGAAAGGCATTCAAAGAGATTGTGGGGGCACAGGGATCCAATTAAGGGGGACAAGTTTAAGGTTTGCCTGGTCCCCTAAAAACTAATGGCACTAGAGAAGATGAGCTTTGGGAACTATAGCATAATGGATACCATGTGTAAAAAGCTTCAGTGAGTCATGGTGGGAAGAGGCCAAGAGGGCAGCAAACACAGTCTTAGATGATGTTATTAATAGCACTATAGGCTCTAGATTTCCTGTTGTGGTGTTCTTGGCAAGACCAGCCCGGCCAAAGTGGATACTCTCAACCTGGAACAGAGGGTCTTGGAGATGCCAGCACGTGAGGTATGATGAGAGGGTAAAATGATAGGAGGTGTCCTTTGGAAGGACTGACTCCTTGACTTTAAAAGGGAGAACCCAAATCTGTAGGTGAAATCTTTCTGGCTACAAAGAGGGCCAAGGCCTCCTAAGGTCAAGGTCTCCTCGTCACTTGCAAAGATGTCGAAGAACATATTCAGACATTTCAAAGATGTCCTCATATCATTGGTTCCCACTCTGGAATTCTATCAATAAGGTGAGAGTTCCTCTAGTTGAAAAAGAGATCTAAAAAGACTTCCCTTTCTCATGTAATTTCTGTAACCTCCAGGACACACCCACCTCCCCCTTCCAGCTCTGTAATGAAGCCACAGCTGGTGCCAATTTGTGGAACTCCTTAAAGGCTATTCTCCCTTATATACCCCGGGACCAAGTTCCCATGCTCCCTCACCCGATTTCCTGCACTCACCTCCCACCTGGTGTGTTCACACCTGCAAGTGCCTTTTACCAACCCCTTTGCCAAAAGGCAGCCAGAGTGACCTTTCAAAGACCTATCAGTTCCTGGCATTTGTCTCCATAGAAATCTGCACTGATCTTCTAACAAATTCTCAGTCCTCCAAAGGCACCCATAATCCTCCCATCAGTCTATTCATACCCGTCCAACTGACTGATGCCTGTTCTGCCCCATCTCTCTGCCCTTCAACCACACTGCCTCCTTCTTCCTGTGGAGACCTCTCATGCCACCTGCCTCCAAGCACAGGTGATTCCCATTGATGGGAAGACCCTCTTCTCTCCCCCATCTCCCCACTCCAGTTACTCCCACTTATTCGTGAGCTCACAAGCCCCATGGTACACACTCTCCATGCAGCCTGCTCTCTCTTTTCTAGCATTGGCCTCCATTTCTAGCTGTGCTTGTGTCATGGATGTCCCTCCCCAGCCAGCCTCCAAGCTCTCCTTCCCTTTAGCTCCAACACCTGACACAGTGCCTGGCACGTAGTAAGCCCTGGCTAGCTTCTAAGAGCCTCACTGAGGGACTGAAAGCATTTTAAAAATGTCACCACGTAGGCTCGAAACTGTAGGCAGAAAAAGCTTTGCCTGGATTGACATTTTAGAGACGTATTCGTCAAGTTGGATATGTTCACTGACTTTACCATGTAAAATTAAAAAAAAAAAAGGACCTCTGTATCGCTTCGCATCTAAGGAAGGCGCATGTATACTATTAGACCACGTTATGAGCTTAATGGAAGGAGACAAGATGTTTTCGCTAAGAAAATGTATAAGACTGTTGAGGTCAAGTGGGAGGAAACAGTCCGTTTGTTGGAGCATTGCTATCTTACTCTATCACAGCCACTCATAAAAATCTGACACGGGGTGAGTCAGAATTGTCTGTCGGAGATGAGTTAGATCTGGCTCATGTTCCTACAGACATGAAAGCCAGAAGCGAAGAAGGAGGCTTTGAAAGCGTGGGTTGAGGAGGCCGTGTGGTTCACTGCGATGAGCTAAGTGCCCAGGGCCACCAGCAGACATGCTGGCCTGTGTCCGTCCTTTGTTCTGGGGTCCCTCTTGCACCATGTGGTGAGGCTGGTGGCTGGGAGCAGCTCAGGACAGGACCTGGTGGCATCTTACCTCTCCCACCCTCCTGTGGGCTCCAGTGGGCTCCAGTAGGTCCCAAGGGACAGCCTGTCTTCCTTGCAAAGCCCAGTAGCACTGGGAGCAGAAACTGGGGCCAAAGAGTGAGCACCCTGTTTGACAAGCTGGACCAGCCACCTCTTCTTCAGATGCAGGGGGAGCCCTGGCATGCTGACTCCTCCCTTCTCCCTTTCCCCTTTCCTCTTTCCTCCCTCTTTTCTTCCCCTCTCTCCTTCCCTGGTGGTGCCCTTTCCCAATGCCCACTTCATCCCTTTTCCTTTCTACATACCTGTCTTCTAGAGTTTCTTCTCTTTCCTCCCCATTACTTCCCTTCATCTGAATCTCCTCTTTGGTCCCTTTGTCCCTGCTCTCTGCTCCTCCTCCCCTTCCCTGGCCCCTGTTCAGCTCCATACTGAATGCAGGCAGAGCTGGACTAACATGCTCACTTGCTAGCTCAGCCACCCTCCAGAGAAGTCACTCTTCGGTGGCCACCTTCCTGACCCCCTGGTTGCTTCTCCACTTGTTCAGATATTGCTCTGAAGTCTGAGGAGGACAGAGCGGGGCTGCCACAGAAGCAGGCCAGAGGAGAAACCAAACCATGTGTCCACACTGTCCCCCAGCACTGCTGCTCTGAGAGCTTTCGGAGTCCTCAAAGGGTTAGGATTTAGGGGCTTCTTCAGAACCGGGAGTGAAAACAAGCCTAGGTCAAAAGAAAAGCGACGGCCCCCACACAAAAATAATAATCACAAATGAAAACTATGTTAACTCTGAGTCCCAAAGTCGAAAAATTGCCTTGAATCTGTCACTAGAGAACACCCAAGGCCTCACTCTCTGGGTTCTGGGTGCCCTGGGAATGGCAGGAGGCTCTGAAAAGCGCGTGGGGGTGCAGAACTATGGGGGCTAGCCTGCCCGCTGGCAGGGGGGGGGTACCTCCTGTGGCGCTGTCCCGGCCTGACCCCCTGCGGACAGGGTGTGGCGCAGCGTCTGGGGTGGTCCTGGTGCCCTGGGGTTGGCGGGAGGCTGCGCCCAGCTCCTGGACTGCGTTTTCTGCTTCAGGTGAGGGCGTGTCGTGGTGTCACTTTACCTGTGAGCAGAGGGTCCTCCAGAGAAGCCATGGGGCGGGGAGGGGCAGCAGGCGGCGGGAACGGGAACAGCACACCGCGGCCTCAGGGGCTAGGCTGGAGCATGGGAGTGCAGGGGCAGCGAGTATGGTGGGTCCTGCAGTCCCAAATGGGCTGCAGCACAGCACACTGGCGCTGCGCGCCCCTCCTTCCCGCCTGGGCAATTAGCAAAGCCCCTCTCCCGGCCGCCCCCGCCCCCCTCCCTCCTGAGTCCTCTGAGAGCTCACTTCCAGCTTTGGAAATTAGCAAAGACCCTTCTCTGCGCTGGCCCCGCCCCCTCACTTCTGAGGCCGGAGCCCATGCTGGGGTGCGGGGCTAAGCCCTGGCATGCTGCTGCATTGCCAGCGCCTGCCCTGGGCAGCCTCCTAGCCTGGCTCCCTGAGCGGGTGTCCACGCGCAGCCTGGCTGCGAAAAGATCATCAGTCCTAAACGCCAGCTGCACTCTTGGGTCAGTTTGCTGGCTTCCAGATTGCGCCCAAAGCCAGGAACCAGCTTCCCCAGCACAGGCCTGGGCTGAGATGCCTGCCTGGGATCTGTCTGAGCAGTCTCCTCCACTCCAGGCAGGGATGGCACTTCGACCTGGATGTTTGGGTTTCTTGCTTGTTTTTTTGGTCATTGGTTATTACATGACCTCCAGGGTAGGTGCTCCACAAAGGGAGTGAAAACAGGACGCCATATATAGCATACAGCCATTCTAGAAAAATAGCTTGGGGTTCTCTCAGAAACGCGGCATTGGTCCTTGCACTATGGTTTAATAGAAAAGGGATTATGCACCAAGTTACTTAAATGAGCATAGGTTGAAATCGTTTACTGAGAGTAAATATTTTAAATAGTTATATTTTAACTAAATCTATTATCAATCATAAATCTATTACACGAAGGTTACAGGCAATTTAAAAGAGAGAGCTTTCTCTTCAGGGTTTTAAATAACCCCTGTCTCTCTTGGCACATGAGAATGCAACGATAGGAAATGGTTTGTAAAAGATCATATAATAGCTTTTACTAATTCTATTTATTTGACAGACAGAGATTACAAGTAGGCAGAGAGGCAGGCAGAGAGAAAGATGGGGAAGCAGGCTCCCCGTCAAGCAGAGAGCCTGATAAAGGGCTCGATCCCAGGACCCTGAGATCATGACCTGAGCCCAAGGCAGAGGCTTAACACACGGAGCCACCCAGGCGCCCCCAGATGAAATACATTTCTGACTTAGAAACTTCAGATAGAATTATTTTGTCCATGATGACAACTGAAGAAAATGTGTCATCCCTAAACCTAACCTTAAACCCTACCAACGCTGAAACCTAAGCTGACCTTAAAGCCCAAACTAGAACCCTGAATCCCAAACCTGGAATGGAACCCAAAGCCTGTACCTGAGCCCTGGATCCAAGCCCTGAACCACGAACCCAAACCCTAAACCAGACCTCCAAGTCATGAAACCTGAACCCAAATCTCAGCATGAAGTCAAACCCCAAATTTGACCTTGAACTTTATCCCATAAGCCCTGAGTCTTAAAGCCTAAATCATAAACTTAAAGCCCTAAACTATAACTCTGTTCCCTTGTCCTTCACTCTAAACCCTCACCCTAACACTAAACCCAAAGCCTGATCTAGAACTCTGACTAAAACCTGAACCTGTACCCAAATTCAAATGCTTCACCACACTTTGCTTAGGCACTTGCCATTGATGGATATTTGCAGTTTCTACCTTTTGATTCTTGTGAACATTGTTTGGGTTGGGGGCTAGGGTTAGGGTCTTGGATTAGGGTAGGGTCCAGGCTTGAGACCAAGTTGAGGTCAGAGTGTGGGTCTGCATCAGGGCCATGTTCAGTGACACTGTTTGGGTCAAGGACTGTTGTAATTCCACATTGTTTCCAATTCATTGTTCCTTAGCTATTTGGGGGGAAGTTGGGGGGTATTGGGCTCCATGCAGCTTGAATTTCCGGAATGAAATGGCATCAGCTGGACCCCAGGAGGGAGCAGGACCTTCCACTGAAGGGTGAGCTCCCACAGTCCTGCACTGCCTTGCACCGCCTGCAGAGGGCGCCAGACCCCAGCTCCGCCCTGAGCCCAGGCTGCACAGCCACAGCTGGGACCAGAGCCCTGCCTTTTCAGGACCCACTGTGGAGACTTCTGGAGAATGTGGGGCGCCTCCCACCCTGACAGGACAAGCTGAGGAGGGTGTGGCTCTGCATCCACACTGACCGGACCCGTTGTGGAGGACGCGCCCACACTGGCAGCAGTCCAACCTCCTAAGGACCAGATGCTGGAGGAGCTGAGGAGAAGCCGCCTGAGTGCACTGTCAAGGGGTTCGTGGTCTCAGGACCCCACAGAGGAAGGGCGCCCTGTGTAGACACTGGGGCTTCCGTCGTTTTGTGTGAGGAGACGTGGCCTCCTGCTGTGCTGTGCGCGGGGCTGTGGGGTCCCCCCTTTCTGGGCTCGGGTGCTCCTAGGTCCTCATCTGTGTTTGTGTGCTCGCGGATTAGGTTCCTTGGGCTCCTCAGATGGTCTGCAGTCAGGGAGCGTCCCCCTGCTTCGGTGCTTGTGCTCTCCCCACCTCAGCCCTGCGGGGTCCTTCCCGTGTCCACACCCACTCCAGGCTTGCACCGAGTCCGGAAATTCGGGAGCCAGAGTGAGGACTCTGTAGACGGTTTTGGGGAGAGTAGGTATTTTCCCAGTGTGGGTTCTTCCCTGAGCACAGTGCCTCCCCATCTCTGTGTGTACCCCTCCCTGTCTGTCGTCATTGTTGCAGGGCTGTCAGAGAACAGGTCTGTCACCTTCTTGGTTCAGGGGCCTCCCAGGTATCTTGCTGTCTTGGATGCAGGTGTAAATGAGATCGTTTTCCGCAGTCTCTTTCTGATGGTTCCTTCGGAGCACCTAGGAGTGCCACTAATTTGTGCATATTGATTTTGTTCCTTGCAAGTTCTTGAATTTAATAGTTCAATTGGCCTTAAACTCAATCTGCCAGTTATTTGACCAGCAGCATGGGTTTAATTGGGAAGAGCAGAGAATGGCAGTCTGGGCTGAGCAAGCTAAGGTCCCAACACAGGCAAGTGCGAGAAACAAAGGAGAGGAACATTATTTCATGGAGGAGGAAGAAGTTGGGAAGGGTGCTTGAGGAAAAGTCCCTTGGAGAAAGGCAGGGTGATGGAGAATTCTCACCAGCTGAGCTGCAAAGCTCCTACAAAAAGTCAGGAGATGAACCTCCAGCTTCCCCTGTGGGGTCTAAAATTGGTGAGTCTCTCCTGTGGGGGATTGCAATGTGGGGTCTGTAATGGGCACTGAGCACCAGGCGCCCCCTTCCAGCCTCCCCTTCTGGCATCCCCAGTCCACTTTACTGGGGCTTCCCTTCCTGCTTTTGCACAGTTCTAACCAGCTTGTGGTGGAACGTTGTGGAAAAACTGAAATTCCAAATCCACTGCTTCTACTGCACCTGAGATACAGGGGCCCATGATTTAATCCTCCCACGAGTCTCTTGCTAGCCCCACCTGTCCGTTACTCATTTTGAGAGTTGATATTACCAAAGTACTGTAATTCTAAAAATTTCTGAATTAGCTGTATTATTTCTTTTTAGGTATGAAGTTAACTTCCAATTATATGAATTTAATATTTTGGTCATTGTTTTCTAATTTTATTGCCTTATTCTTGGAAAATATAGCCTGATATTTAACTCTAGGAATTTATTGGCATATACTTCTGGCCTAAATAATGGCCTGTTTGTGTAAATGTTCAACTTATGCTTATATACTTACTGAAGACTCTTGTTTTGGGGTTAGGATGGCTACATTTATTAATAGATCAGGACTATTAGATTCTCTAAATTTTGATGTCTCTTAATTTAATCTAATTAAATTATCAGTTAATGAAAGAAGTTAAATTTTTTATGTACTACTGCATCTAAACTTATCAAAGTCTTTGCTATAATTAGACAAGTATGTCATCCTGTTTTTATACCAAGTCTCACATTAAAAAAATCATACTATCTGAAATATTATTTATTTTTATTATTATTTATTTTTTTTAAAAGATTGTATTTATTGGGGTACCTGAGTTAAGTGTCTACCTATAGCTCAGGTCATAATACCCGGGTCCTGGGATAGAGCCCCGCAGGGGGTTCCCTGCTCAGTGGCGTGCTTCTCCCTCTCCCTCTGTTATTCCCTCTGCTGTGTGCATGTTTTTCTTTTCTCACTCTCTCTCAAATAAATAAGTAAAATTTAAAGATTATCTCTCTCAAATAAATAAGTCAAATTTTTTTTCTCAATGGGAGGGAGAAGCAGACTCTCCACTGAGCAGGGAGCCTGATGCAGGGCTCAATACCAGGACCCTGGGATCATCACCTGAGCTGAAAGCAGACACTTGAACCGACTAAGTCACCCAGGCACTCCAGCTGTTTATTTATTTATTTATTTTTATTATGCATATGTTTTATCTCTCTTTTCTACAAGTCTTTTTTTTGATCTTTTTACTTTTTTCATGAAACTGAATTATTTCAAGATGACTTGGTCATCCTCTTTTCCCCAACCTCAAAGATCATAGAGTATATTTTAACTGTTAAAATAATATTAGTATTTAAGTGCTGCCTACACAAATTAAGGCAAATTATCTGTGATCTGTATTCCTGAAAATATTTTTTTTATTATGCCTTCCTATGCCAATGACATTTTATAAGGATCTAAATGTTTCCATTTGTGATTTTTTTTCAAGATAATAAAGCTATTACTTCATTCTTTTTTATATCTGATGTTATTTAAAAAATTTCTGTCAGTCTGATTCTTGTTTCTTTATTAATGAATTATTTTTTTTCTCTCTAACACTTGTGATTTTTTTTGTGTGTCTTTGGTATGTATGCCCTAGTTTGGGATTCATAGAGCCACTCTAGTTATGAATATTTTCTTTCTTTTCTTGTATGTAAGTTTTAATCCAGTGTCTTGACTATTTTATGCTTGAGAAATAGATGTACATTAATATTCAAATATTTCTTTCCTTTTTCTTCTTTCATTTAAAAAAAGTCATTTATTTTATTTTATTTAAAAATATTTATTTATTTATTTGGAGTAGAGAGAGAGGGTCATGAAGAGTGGCTGATTATATACTTTCAATTTGGGAGGAGGTTAGGGATAGCACAAGCCTCCAAGGTATTTTATAAACAAGGTTTCCAGGACCTTGAGGGGGCTAGCTATTGTTAGGGAAAGGTCATTTATTACTATTTAGTAAAAACTCAGGGAAGAGACTCTTCTGATGTGTATCAGTGGGTATATGCTTGGGAGATGATTGCCAATGTATATCTTGAGGGCAGGGGTGGGGAGTAGAGATAAAGAAGTTTCCAAAGTAATTTTTACATGTGAAAGTAGATTTTCAGTATCCTGGGGGGTGGACTAAGAATGCTTTTTGCCCTGAGTGGATGTGTCCACATGGAAGCAGCTGAGTCCCCAGAGGAGCTTCAAGGACTTGTCAACAGGCTATGAGTAGTAAGGAAATCTAATTTCTTCTCTAGCTTTTGTTCCACACACATCACCTACATCTTACACCTCTTTTATATTGATAATTTTAATGCTTTGCTGGTATCCAGATGACTATATCCTTAAGTGACTTCTTATCTCTATTGAATCCATTACGTATTCTATCCATTGTATTCTTAATTCAACTAGATTACATATATTTAATCTATTAGTACCACTAGGTTCTTATTCTTGTTTTTATTTCAAAATCTTTCCTTATTTCCTTACATTATTTATTGGGTATATTTTAAATCCCTGAAATACTCACTTATTATATATAAGCTGTCAACCGTATTCTTATTTTGAGGTAGCTATATCTTTTTGGGTTTTAGGACATCATACCAACAATGCCAAATAATTTTCAGACAACAGCAGGATCTCCAAGAATTCAACTAAATTCTGACACTATCTACCTGAACATAGTGTAAGATTTCATCAGTTAATGGATCAGTCCTCCAAGACTATCTCCAACCCCACCTCAGATGCCAGTCTCACTGTAGGCCCCAGGTTATTACCTGTGCTTGTGACTGAGCAACTACAGGTTGGAGGTCCCAGTGGCCTACTTCTTACGTTCTTTTAATTTGCTACAGGGACTCACAAAACTCAGAAAAATACTTACTTTATGTTTGCCAGCTTATTAAAAGATATAATAGAAGATTTAAATCAATAGATAGATAAAGAAGTGCACAGGGCAAGGTATGGAGAATGGGCACAGAGCTTCTATTACCTTCTGTAAGACTGCCACTCTTCCTGCCTTTTCATACATTTCACAAACTAAAAGCTTTCTGAACCCAGTCCTTTCAGCTTTTCTGTGGAGGCTTCATGACATAGTCATGACTGACTAAATCATTGTCATTTGCTGATCTAATCTCCAGATCCTCTTCCCTCCCCAGATAATCCTGTATTGGGAGGAAGGGGAGGCAAAAAGTTGTGAAGGCTTTCACCAAGTGGTTGGTCCTTCAGGCAAACAGCCCTTGCCTTGAGTGAGGTCTGAAGGTCACTTCATTAACAGAACAAAACACACCTCTCTCACCCTTATCACAGGAAATCCCAAGAGTTTTAGGAGCTGTGAGTCAGTAGCCATGGTTGAAAACCAAATATTCAGATGACCAAAATATATTTCTTGTAAACCACTATATTACACTACATGCTTAAGTATTTAATTATGTGATCTTTTAAACTAATATTTTTCTAAGAGTATAAACTGTTCTGGCAGTAATCTGGATTGGGGAGTGATGTATTGCCAAATTTCTGTCGTTTTAGTCCAGGAAGTCAAAGAGAAAGAACAGGAGAGCCCCTTAGGGCAGGAAGTTCAAAGTAACAATGTTAACTACTACTACCTTTTCTTGATTTTTTTTTTTTAAACAAGCAAATCTTCTCTTCAGAGTTGCAGTTTAAAGCCAAGAACATGCAGAATTGGGAGAAAAAATAGTTAAATTTGGAGACTTGCAGAGGTAGAATCAGAGTAGTGAAAGCCATTACAGCAACTGAACTAACTGAGGTCAGTCTTTGGTGAATCACAGAAACAGGTGGAGTTGTCAAACAAAGGAATCTTTGTTTACAACATACAAGGAGATCACAGGGAATAAGTTCCAAAGCCTTGACTGTTTGAACAGGAGAGAGATTTTTATTTAGTATTTAAGATGAATACTCAGAAGGGAGAGTTTTATTATTCCGTGTATGGTTGGTCATAAGGTTGTGGATGCATGCACATCCACATATGTATTTGTGCAATATGTATTGCATGTTCACCTGAATGAAGCTTGTATTCCACCGAGGGCAGAAACTTCAACGTTAGAATAAAGCAGAGGTAACTGTTGGACAAGGGAAAGGGACTCTGCAGGCTTCAAGAGCAGATAGAAACTAGATGGGGTCTTGGGCTCATTTTCTGGGACAAGGAATGCAAGGCCTTGATTGCTTTTGAAATAGCACTAGGAGTTTTACCACTGATTTATTGTCTCAATAGCTTAGGCTATTTCCTGGTCTGGTGGTGACTGTTAGTTTTCCCATTGCCTTGTTCCCTCAAAATCCTTAAGGAGTGAGGTTTTTGCATTTCTTTTTAAGTACCTCCCAGGAAGTTTAGGAAGAAGTGTGCTTGGGCAAGTACACAGGTGGGGTATAGATCATTGAAAATAGCTGGGGACAAAAAATGATTTTCTTATGTCAGGAAAACTATATGTCATCTTAATTTTCTGGGAACCTCTAATTCTTTCTGCTGATGTTACCAGCAGGCTTCTGAGATATTACTGATTGTTCTCTTGTACCTAAGGAAAAAGAAATGTAGAAAGCAAAAGACAAAACTTTAAAATCTATCCTCCAACTCATCAATTCACTGCAGCCACCTCTCTGTCTTTCCCTTTCTCTTTTTCTTTATCTTTCTCTCTCACTTTCTCTCTCACATACGCACAACACACGCAAATCATCTTAAAACAATTTTTAATTTTCCCTATTCCATTTTAATATACTTGAGGCATGATCATTTTCTTAGTAAATACAAGAAAAAAAAATCTAGGATTCCATCATTCTGTGTGATTAAAGTATTGAGGAATTTACTTCCAATAGCACTTATAAAAACACATTTTATTTATGTAATATTATATAATCAGGTGCCTGCATTTTTCTTATTCTCTAACTAGTGTTATTTGGCAATTAATATTTTGTCAATCAATATTCCCCTATATCTGAATGTGTGGGCAGTGAGAGATGAGTTAGAGGCAAGGATGGTGAACACTCCCAACAACTGCAGACTACATATATCTTAAGCCATGATTTTCTTTGCAAAGGTCAACATTGATAATGTTCTAGTCATACCTCCGTGTACCAGGAAAGAAGTAGCATATTTCTTGAAAGACACAGCTATCAAAGCTCCATTGAGAAACTGTAAAGATGGACAAGCGATTTCCAAATTACATATCTGATAATGGACATCTACTCTGATTATTTAAATATGAATAAAAATAAAAAAACCTTACTAATAACCAAACAGAGTATCCAATTTTACATGTGAAGGAAATAATGGAAGAGACATGTCACCAAAAGTATATGGATGGCTTATAGGCACATGACAAATTTCTCAACATTTAGACATTAAAGAAATACAAATTAAAATCATAATGAGACATGCTTACATATCTATTAGAATGGCTAAAATTATAAAGGCTAATTGTACTTGGTCTGAGCTAGATTGAGAAGCAACAAAAAATCTAAACTGTTGTTGGCATATATCATGATACAACCACTTTAGAAAATAGTTTGAAAATTTTTTTAAATGCAAAATATGTTGCAGTTACAAAAATAGCCATTTTACTTCTAGGCATTTAACCAAGAGAAACAAGCCCTATGTTCATACAGGGACTTGTATATGAATTTCATAGCAGCTTTATTTTTAAGAATTGAAAACAGTGGAAATGTTCATCAATGTCCATCCATAGAGCAAAGAAAAATTATGATCTATTCATTAAAGAGATTACTATTCAACATCAAAATGAACTATTTACAATTGGAGATTCTCAAAGTAATGATGCTGAGAAAAGAAAAGCCAGGCAATGAATAGTATATACAGTGTGATTCCATGACTATAAAAAATCTAGAAAATACAAATTTATATATAGTCACAGTCATCAAATATATTGGTGTGATTTTAGTGCCTTCTTCTGTGATCCTATAGCTTCCTACACTTGCATCTCTGAGCATTTGTTACACCATGTGAAAATATGAACTCTTTCTCTTCATTCTGTCTTACTAGAATAAGAGTCCTTGAAATTTTATGGACAATTGAACTCTCAGTTATTAGCAGAAATTCTATCACACAGTAAGTTTCCAAATATAAAAGCCAGAGTTTTACAATGACTTCTAAGCTTTTACATGATCTAGCCACTCATTTAACCTCTGTGACCTCTTTCCCTGCTACTCTTCAGTCACTCACAGTGGCCTCCTTGCTATTCCTCAGATATGCCAGGCATGATCCAACCTTATGGCCTTCAAGATAGCCAATTCCTTTGTCTGGAGTGACCTTATTGCTGATAGTTCTGCGCAAATTCATCACGTTTCCATACCTTTGTTCAATTGTCAGCTTCATTGTAACTACCCTGATCTTCCTATTAAAAATTTTAACTCCCCATCCCCTGCCTAGCAACCTTGATTTTTCTCACCCTGATCGAGTTTTTCTTTTTCCCCATTGTACTCATCCTTTTTGAATGCACTATGCAATTTTTATTAAGGTTTATAGCTTTGAATTGTCTCACCCATTAAAATAAAAGTTCTACAAAGCCAAGTATTTCATTTACCAGTGTAGTCTGAAGTAATATCTGCCATATAATAGTTCAGTAGACAACTGGTAAATTTCAAAATAAATTAATGTTGAGAATATACTGAATTTCACAAGTCATTTCAATATTTATTTCCAAAAAATAAACTATGTAAAACATACCTTAAATTTACTTTCAAAATATTTTATAGCATATAATGGACAATATACATAAGCCTTAAAGAAACAATCCTATAACCATTTCATACCTACTTAAAAACTACATAATACCACACTCCTAGATCCTCTCTGAACGCTCTAAAATAACCCTAAAGGAAATACATTTTTAAAAATAACAGATTTTTTGTCAAATAATTTAATAAAATAAAAGTTTCATTCATCTATGTAGATCATAATAAATGTTTTTAATAAGCATGAAACTATAACTCTGAAGTGTGCTAAAATGAAACCACCTGCTAAGGGTGAGAGAATAAAAATAAACATCATGTTTCCAAATAAGAGGAATTTATTACCTTTGAATCAAAGCATGTGGATTTGTTCAAACTGGCAATAAAGGAATATGGAGACACAAACCATAGAAAGTCATATTTTAGATTTCTAAAAGACTTCGAAGTGAAAAGTATACATTCACTTCTCACTTATTGCTCCTACATATTCATGAATTTGAGAGAAAATATAGGCCCTGTGTGTCTTAGCAACTAATGGGATATTTTTTGATATTTACATGCTTACACATAGTATGTGTTATAGTCTTCTCTTTTACATGCTGTAAAAAGGTTAACCCCTTTTCTGCAGAGATCTGAAAATGTGAAACAGTGCCTGAGTAGCTGAATTCATCTAATTCAAATTTCTTGCAGGTCTAAGACCTATTGATTTTCACTTGACTGCCTCCTTTTTCATCTGTCAATTGGTTACAAATTCTGGTACTGAAGAGAATACATTGGGGCTGGTGGCTCAGTGTGTTAAAGCCTCTGCCTTCAGTTCAGGTCATTATCTCAGGATCCTGGGATCGAGCTCCACGTCGGGACATAATGTAACGACAGATAGTTTATATGGGAGCCCTTTGGGTACTCTGGTGGATGAATGTTTTTAAATTAGTTTTTCATGGACATGGGGAGTTAGAGACGAGAAGGGAGGTGGGGGAAATTGGAAGGGGAGCTGAATCATGAGAGACTATGGACTCTGAAAAACAATCTGAGGGTTTTGAAGGGGCGGGGGATTTGGAGGTTGGGGTACCAGGTGTTGGGTATCATAGAGGGCACTGCTTGCATGGAGCACTGGGTGTGGTGCAAAAAGAATGAATACTGTTATGCTGAAAATAAATAAAAAATTAATTTAAAAAATATTAGTTTTTCGTAAACTACAAAAAAAAAAAAAAAAAAGAAAAGCGCTCCCATTTATAGCGTACACTTTATGGTTCACAAAGCACGTGCCAACAATAAAAATAATAATGGGTTACCGTTACACTTCATAGAAAAGGAGGTACAGGGAAATTGAATGAAAGGGAATAACAAAGTAGGTTCATAAGTCAATCTTCCTTGTAAAAAAATTAACCTGAAAGTGCGTTTCTGCCACCTCTCTCCTGTGTGACATTTTATCGATGGGAGATGGAAAATAAATGGTCTGGTTAACCTTTCCCTCCCCCTCAAAACCCATTATTTGAAAACACAAAAAGGGAAGTGAAGGGAGAAATCCTCCCACTCCCATCCCCACTCACCTCCATAGCCACCTCCTCTTCCAAGAACCTAGCAGACAAGGTGCCAAGAAGTGTTAGGTACCAGCAGTGGTCTCAGATCTCATTCAAGAATCATGGTGAAAGGCATTCAAAGAGATTGTGGGGGCACAGGGATCCAATTAAGGGGGACAAGTTTAAGGTTTGCCTGGTCCCCTAAAAACTAATGGCACTAGAGAAGATGAGCTTTGGGAACTATAGCATAATGGATACCATGTGTAAAAAGCTTCAGTGAGTCATGGTGGGAAGAGGCCAAGAGGGCAGCAAACACAGTCTTAGATGATGTTATTAATAGCACTATAGGCTCTAGATTTCCTGTTGTGGTGTTCTTGGCAAGACCAGCCCGGCCAAAGTGGATACTCTCAACCTGGAACAGAGGGTCTTGGAGATGCCAGCACGTGAGGTATGATGAGAGGGTAAAATGATAGGAGGTGTCCTTTGGAAGGACTGACTCCTTGACTTTAAAAGGGAGAACCCAAATCTGTAGGTGAAATCTTTCTGGCTACAAAGAGGGCCAAGGCCTCCTAAGGTCAAGGTCTCCTCGTCACTTGCAAAGATGTCGAAGAACATATTCAGACATTTCAAAGATGTCCTCATATCATTGGTTCCCACTCTGGAATTCTATCAATAAGGTGAGAGTTCCTCTAGTTGAAAAAGAGATCTAAAAAGACTTCCCTTTCTCATGTAATTTCTGTAACCTCCAGGACACACCCACCTCCCCCTTCCAGCTCTGTAATGAAGCCACAGCTGGTGCCAATTTGTGGAACTCCTTAAAGGCTATTCTCCCTTATATACCCCGGGACCAAGTTCCCATGCTCCCTCACCCGATTTCCTGCACTCACCTCCCACCTGGTGTGTTCACACCTGCAAGTGCCTTTTACCAACCCCTTTGCCAAAAGGCAGCCAGAGTGACCTTTCAAAGACCTATCAGTTCCTGGCATTTGTCTCCATAGAAATCTGCACTGAACTTCTAACAAATTCTCAGTCCTCCAAAGGCACCCATAATCCTCCCATCAGTCTATTCATACCCGTCCAACTGACTGATGCCTGTTCTGCCCCATCTCTCTGCCCTTCAACCACACTGCCTCCTTCTTCCTGTGGAGACCTCTCATGGCACCTGCCTCCAAGCACAGGTGATTCCCATTGATGGGAAGACCCTCTTCTCTCCCCCATCTCCCCACTCCAGTTACTCCCACTTATTCGTGAGCTCACAAGCCCCATGGTACACACTCTCCATGCAGCCTGCTCTCTCTTTTCTAGCATTGGCCTCCGTTTCTAGCTGTGCTTGTGTCATGGATGTCCCTCCCCAGCCAGCCTCCAAGCTCTCCTTCCCTTTAGCTCCAACACCTGACACAGTGCCTGGCACGTAGTAAGCCCTGGCTAGCTTCTAAGAGCCTCACTGAGGGACTGAAAGCATTTTAAAAATGTCACCACGTAGGCTCGAAACTGTAGGCAGAAAAAGCTTTGCCTGGATTGACATTTTAGAGACGTATTCGTCAAGTTGGATATGTTCACTGACTTTACCATGTAAAATTAAAAAAAAAAAAGGACCTCTGTATCGCTTCGCATCTAAGGAAGGCGCATGTATACTATTAGACCACGTTATGAGCTTAATGGAAGGAGACAAGATGTTTTCGCTAAGAAAATGTATAAGACTGTTGAGGTCAAGTGGGAGGAAACAGTCCGTTTGTTGGAGCATTGCTATCTTACTCTATCACAGCCACTCATAAAAATCTGACACGGGGTGAGTCAGAATTGTCTGTCGGAGATGAGTTAGATCTGGCTCATGTTCCTACAGACATGAAAGCCAGAAGCGAAGAAGGAGGCTTTGAAAGCGTGGGTTGAGGAGGCCGTGTGGTTCACTGCGATGAGCTAAGTGCCCAGGGCCACCAGCAGACATGCTGGCCTGTGTCCGTCCTTTGTTCTGGGGTCCCTCTTGCACCATGTGGTGAGGCTGGTGGCTGGGAGCAGCTCAGGACAGACCTGGTGGCATCTTACCTCTCCCACCCTCCTGTGGGCTCCAGTGGGCTCCAGTAGGTCCCAAGGGACAGCCTGTCTTCCTTGCAAAGCCCAGTAGCACTGGGAGCAGAAACTGGGGCCAAAGAGTGAGCACCCTGTTTGACAAGCTGGACCAGCCACCTCTTCTTCAGATGCAGGGGGAGCCCTGGCATGCTGACTCCTCCCTTCTCCCTTTCCCCTTTCCTCTTTCCTCCCTCTTTTCTTCCCCTCTCTCCTTCCCTGGTGGTGCCCTTTCCCAATGCCCACTTCATCCCTTTTCCTTTCTACATACCTGTCTTCTAGAGTTTCTTCTCTTTCCTCCCCATTACTTCCCTTCATCTGAATCTCCTCTTTGGTCCCTTTGTCCCTGCTCTCTGCTCCTCCTCCCCTTCCCTGGCCCCTGTTCAGCTCCATACTGAATGCAGGCAGAGCTGGACTAACATGCTCACTTGCTAGCTCAGCCACCCTCCAGAGAAGTCACTCTTCGGTGGCCACCTTCCTGACCCCCTGGTTGCTTCTCCACTTGTTCAGATATTGCTCTGAAGTCTGAGGAGGACAGAGCGGGGCTGCCACAGAAGCAGGCCAGAGGAGAAACCAAACCATGTGTCCACACTGTCCCCCAGCACTGCTGCTCTGAGAGCTTTCGGAGTCCTCAAAGGGTTAGGATTTAGGGGCTTCTTCAGAACCGGGAGTGAAAACAAGCCTAGGTCAAAAGAAAAGCGACGGCCCCCACACAAAAATAATAATCACAAATGAAAACTATGTTAACTCTGAGTCCCAAAGTCGAAAAATTGCCTTGAATCTGTCACTAGAGAACACCCAAGGCCTCACTCTCTGGGTTCTGGGTGCCCTGGGAATGGCAGGAGGCTCTGAAAAGCGCGTGGGGGTGCAGAACTATGGGGGCTAGCCTGCCCGCTGGCAGGGGGGGGGTACCTCCTGTGGCGCTGTCCCGGCCTGACCCCCTGCGGACAGGGTGTGGCGCAGCGTCTGGGGTGGTCCTGGTGCCCTGGGGTTGGCGGGAGGCTGCGCCCAGCTCCTGGACTGCGTTTTCTGCTTCAGGTGAGGGCGTGTCGTGGTGTCACTTTACCTGTGAGCAGAGGGTCCTCCAGAGAAGCCATGGGGCGGGGAGGGGCAGCAGGCGGCGGGAACGGGAACAGCACACCGCGGCCTCAGGGGCTAGGCTGGAGCATGGGAGTGCAGGGGCAGCGAGTATGGTGGGTCCTGCAGTCCCAAATGGGCTGCAGCACAGCACACTGGCGCTGCGCGCCCCTCCTTCCCGCCTGGGCAATTAGCAAAGCCCCTCTCCCGGCCGCCCCCGCCCCCCTCCCTCCTGAGTCCTCTGAGAGCTCACTTCCAGCTTTGGAAATTAGCAAAGACCCTTCTCTGCGCTGGCCCCGCCCCCTCACTTCTGAGGCCGGAGCCCATGCTGGGGTGCGGGGCTAAGCCCTGGCATGCTGCTGCATTGCCAGCGCCTGCCCTGGGCAGCCTCCTAGCCTGGCTCCCTGAGCGGGTGTCCACGCGCAGCCTGGCTGCGAAAAGATCATCAGTCCTAAACGCCAGCTGCACTCTTGGGTCAGTTTGCTGGCTTCCAGATTGCGCCCAAAGCCAGGAACCAGCTTCCCCAGCACAGGCCTGGGCTGAGATGCCTGCCTGGGATCTGTCTGAGCAGTCTCCTCCACTCCAGGCAGGGATGGCACTTCGACCTGGATGTTTGGGTTTCTTGTTTGTTTTTTTGGTCATTGGTTATTACATGACCTCCAGGGTAGGTGCTCCACAAAGGGAGTGAAAACAGGACGCCATATATAGCATACAGCCATTCTAGAAAAATAGCTTGGGGTTCTCTCAGAAACGCGGCATTGGTCCTTGCACTATGGTTTAATAGAAAAGGGATTATGCACCAAGTTACTTAAATGAGCATAGGTTGAAATCGTTTACTGAGAGTAAATATTTTAAATAGTTATATTTTAACTAAATCTATTATCAATCATAAATCTATTACACGAAGGTTACAGGCAATTTAAAAGAGAGAGCTTTCTCTTCAGGGTTTTAAATAACCCCTGTCTCTCTTGGCACATGAGAATGCAAAGATAGGAAATGGTTTGTAAAAGATCATATAATAGCTTTTACTAATTCTATTTATTTGACAGACAGAGATTACAAGTAGGCAGAGAGGCAGGCAGAGAGAAAGATGGGGAAGCAGGCTCCCCGTCAAGCAGAGAGCCTGATGAAGGGCTCGATCCCAGGACCCTGAGATCATGACCTGAGCCCAAGGCAGAGGCTTAACACACGGAGCCACCCAGGCGCCCCCAGATGAAATACATTTCTGACTTAGAAACTTCAGATAGAATTATTTTGTCCATGATGACAACTGAAGAAAATGTGTCATCCCTAAACCTAACCTTAAACCCTACCAACGCTGAAACCTAAGCTGACCTTAAAGCCCAAACTAGAACCCTGAATCCCAAACCTGGAATGGAACCCAAAGCCTGTACCTGAGCCCTGGATCCAAGCCCTGAACCACGAACCCAAACCCTAAACCAGACCTCCAAGTCATGAAACCTGAACCCAAATCTCAGCATGAAGTCAAACCCCAAATTTGACCTTGAACTTTATCCCATAAGCCCTGAGTCTTAAAGCCTAAATCATAAACTTAAAGCCCTAAACTATAACTCTGTTCCCTTGTCCTTCACTCTAAACCCTCACCCTAACACTAAACCCAAAGCCTGATCTAGAACTCTGACTAAAACCTGAACCTGTACCCAAATTCAAATGCTTCACCACACTTTGCTTAGGCACTTGCCATTGATGGATATTTGCAGTTTCTACCTTTTGATTCTTGTGAACATTGTTTGGGTTGGGGGCTAGGGTTAGGGTCTTGGATTAGGGTAGGGTCCAGGCTTGAGACCAAGTTGAGGTCAGAGTGTGGGTCTGCATCAGGGCCATGTTCAGTGACACTGTTTGGGTCAAGGACTGTTGTAATTCCACATTGTTTCCAATTCATTGTTCCTTAGCTATTTGGGGGGAAGTTGGGGGGTATTGGGCTCCATGCAGCTTGAATTTCCGGAATGAAATGGCATCAGCTGGACCCCAGGAGGGAGCAGGACCTTCCACTGAAGGGTGAGCTCCCACAGTCCTGCACTGCCTTGCACCGCCTGCAGAGGGCGCCAGACCCCAGCTCCGCCCTGAGCCCAGGCTGCACAGCCACAGCTGGGACCAGAGCCCCGCCTCTTCAGGACCCTCTGTGGAGACTTCTGGAGAATGTGGGGCGCCTCCCACCCTGACAGGACAAGCTGAGGAGGGTGTGGCTCTGCATCCACACTGACCGGACCCGTTGTGGAGGACGCGCCCACACTGGCAGCAGTCCAACCTCCTAAGGACCAGATGCTGGAGGAGCTGAGGAGAAGCCGCCTGAGTGCACTGTCAAGGGGTTCGTGGTCTCAGGACCCCACAGAGGAAGGGCGCCCTGTGTAGACACTGGGGCTTCCGTCGTTTTGTGTGAGGAGACGTGGCCTCCTGCTGTGCTGTGCGCGGGGCTGTGGGGTCCCCCCTTTCTGGGCTCGGGTGCTCCTAGGTCCTCATCTGTGTTTGTGTGCTCGCGGATTAGGTTCCTTGGGCTCCTCAGATGGTCTGCAGTCAGGGAGCGTCCCCCTGCTTCGGTGCTTGTGCTCTCCCCACCTCAGCCCTGCGGGGTCCTTCCCGTGTCCACACCCACTCCAGGCTTGCACCGAGTCCGGAAATTCGGGAGCCAGAGTGAGGACTCTGTAGACGGTTTTGGGGAGAGTAGGTATTTTCCCAGTGTGGGTTCTTCCCTGAGCACAGTGCCTCCCCATCTCTGTGTGTACCCCTCCCTGTCTGTCGTCATTGTTGCAGGGCTGTCAGAGGACAGGTCTGTCACCTTCTTGGTTCAGGGGCCTCCCAGGTATCTTGCTGTCTTGGATGCAGGTGTAAATGAGATCGTTTTCCGCAGTCTCTTTCTGATGGTTCCTTCGGAGCACCTAGGAGTGCCACTAATTTGTGCATATTGATTTTGTTCCTTGCAAGTTCTTGAATTTAATAGTTCAATTGGCCTTAAACTCAATCTGCCAGTTATTTGACCAGCAGCATGGGTTTAATTGGGAAGAGCAGAGAATGGCAGTCTGGGCTGAGCAAGCTAAGGTCCCAACACAGGCAAGTGCGAGAAACAAAGGAGAGGAACATTATTTCATGGAGGAGGAAGAAGTTGGGAAGGGTGCTTGAGGAAAAGTCCCTTGGAGAAAGGCAGGGTGATGGAGAATTCTCACCAGCTGAGCTGCAAAGCTCCTACAAAAAGTCAGGAGATGAACCTCCAGCTTCCCCTGTGGGGTCTAAAATTGGTGAGTCTCTCCTGTGGGGGATTGCAATGTGGGGTCTGTAATGGGCACTGAGCACCAGGCGCCCCCTTCCAGCCTCCCCTTCTGGCATCCCCAGTCCACTTTACTGGGGCTTCCCTTCCTGCTTTTGCACAGTTCTAACCAGCTTGTGGTGGAACGTTGTGGAAAAACTGAAATTCCAAATCCACTGCTTCTACTGCACCTGAGATACAGGGGCCCATGATTTAATCCTCCCACGAGTCTCTTGCTAGCCCCACCTGTCCGTTACTCATTTTGAGAGTTGATATTACCAAAGTACTGTAATTCTAAAAATTTCTGAATTAGCTGTATTATTTCTTTTTAGGTATGAAGTTAACTTCCAATTATATGAATTTAATATTTTGGTCATTGTTTTCTAATTTTATTGCCTTATTCTTGGAAAATATAGCCTGATATTTAACTCTAGGAATTTATTGGCATATACTTCTGGCCTAAATAATGGCCTGTTTGTGTAAATGTTCAACTTATGCTTATATACTTACTGAAGACTCTTGTTTTGGGGTCAGGATGGCTACATTTATTAATAGATCAGGACTATTAGATTCTCTAAATTTTGATGTCTCTTAATTTAATCTAATTAAATTATCAGTTAATGAAAGAAGTTAAATTTTTTATGTACTACTGCATCTAAACTTATCAAAGTCTTTGCTATAATTAGACAAGTATGTCATCCTGTTTTTATACCAAGTCTCACATTAAAAAAATCATACTATCTGAAATATTATTTATTTTTATTATTATTTATTTTTTTTAAAAGATTGTATTTATTGGGGTACCTGAGTTAAGTGTCTACCTATAGCTCAGGTCATAATACCCGGGTCCTGGGATAGAGCCCCGCAGGGGGTTCCCTGCTCAGTGGCGTGCTTCTCCCTCTCCCTCTGTTATTCCCTCTGCTGTGTGCATGTTTTTCTTTTCTCACTCTCTCTCAAATAAATAAGTAAAATTTAAAGATTATCTCTCTCAAATAAATAAGTCAAATTTTTTTTCTCAATGGGAGGGAGAAGCAGACTCTCCACTGAGCAGGGAGCCTGATGCAGGGCTCAATACCAGGACCCTGGGATCATCACCTGAGCTGAAGGCAGACACTTGAACCGACTAAGTCACCCAGGCACTCCAGCTGTTTATTTATTTATTTATTTTTATTATGCATATGTTTTATCTCTCTTTTCTACAAGTCTTTTTTTTTGATCTTTTTACTTTTTTCATGAAACTGAATTATTTCAAGATGACTTGGTCATCCTCTTTTCCCCAACCTCAAAGATCATAGAGTATATTTTAACTGTTAAAATAATATTAGTATTTAAGTGCTGCCTACACAAATTAAGGCAAATTATCTGTGATCTGTATTCCTGAAAATATTTTTTTTATTATGCCTTCCTATGCCAATGACATTTTATAAGGATCTAAATGTTTCCATTTGTGATTTTTTTTCAAGATAATAAAGCTATTACTTCATTCTTTTTTATATCTGATGTTATTTAAAAAATTTCTGTCAGTCTGATTCTTGTTTCTTTATTAATGAATTATTTTTTTTCTCTCTAACACTTGTGATTTTTTTTGTGTGTCTTTGGTATGTATGCCCTAGTTTGGGATTCATAGAGTCAACTCTAGTTATGAATATTTTCTTTCTTTTCTTGTATGTAAGTTTTAATCCAGTGTCTTGACTATTTTATGCTTGAGAAATAGATGTACATTAATATTCAAATATTTCTTTCCTTTTTCTTCTTTCATTTAAAAAAAGTCATTTATTTTATTTTATTTAAAAATATTTATTTATTTATTTGGAGTAGAGAGAGAGGGTCATGAAGAGTGGCTGATTATATACTTTCAATTTGGGAGGAGGTTAGGGATAGCACAAGCCTCCAAGGTATTTTATAAACAAGGTTTCCAGGACCTTGAGGGGGCTAGCTATTGTTAGGGAAAGGTCATTTATTACTATTTAGTAAAAACTCAGGGAAGAGACTCTTCTGATGTGTATCAGTGGGTATATGCTTGGGAGATGATTGCCAATGTATATCTTGAGGGCAGGGGTGGGGAGTAGAGATAAAGAAGTTTCCAAAGTAATTTTTACATGTGAAAGTAGATTTTCAGTATCCTGGGGGGTGGACTAAGAATGCTTTTTGCCCTGAGTGGATGTGTCCACATGGAAGCAGCTGAGTCCCCAGAGGAGCTTCAAGGACTTGTCAACAGGCTATGAGTAGTAAGGAAATCTAATTTCTTCTCTAGCTTTTGTTCCACACACATCACCTACATCTTACACCTCTTTTATATTGATAATTTTAATGCTTTGCTGGTATCCAGATGACTATATCCTTAAGTGACTTCTTATCTCTATTGAATCCATTACGTATTCTATCCATTGTATTCTTAATTCAACTAGATTACATATATTTAATCTATTAGTACCACTAGGTTCTTATTCTTGTTTTTATTTCAAAATCTTTCCTTATTTCCTTACATTATTTATTGGGTATATTTTAAATCCCTGAAATACTCACTTATTATATATAAGCTGTCAACCGTATTCTTATTTTGAGGTAGCTATATCTTTTTGGGTTTTAGGACATCATACCAACAATGCCAAATAATTTTCAGACAACAGCAGGATCTCCAAGAATTCAACTAAATTCTGACACTATCTACCTGAACATAGTGTAAGATTTCATCAGTTAATGGATCAGTCCTCCAAGACTATCTCCAACCCCACCTCAGATGCCAGTCTCACTGTAGGCCCCAGGTTATTACCTGTGCTTGTGACTGAGCAACTACAGGTTGGAGGTCCCAGTGGCCTACTTCTTACGTTCTTTTAATTTGCTACAGGGACTCACAAAACTCAGAAAAATACTTACTTTATGTTTGCCAGCTTATTAAAAGATATAATAGAAGATTTAAATCAATAGATAGATAAAGAAGTGCACAGGGCAAGGTATGGAGAATGGGCACAGAGCTTCTATTACCTTCTGTAAGACTGCCACTCTTCCTGCCTTTTCATACATTTCACAAACTAAAAGCTTTCTGAACCCAGTCCTTTCAGCTTTTCTGTGGAGGCTTCATGACATAGTCATGACTGACTAAATCATTGTCATTTGCTGATCTAATCTCCAGATCCTCTTCCCTCCCCAGATAATCCTGTATTGGGAGGAAGGGGAGGCAAAAAGTTGTGAAGGCTTTCACCAAGTGGTTGGTCCTTCAGGCAAACAGCCCTTGCCTTGAGTGAGGTCTGAAGGTCACTTCATTAACAGAACAAAACACACCTCTCTCACCCTTATCACAGGAAATCCCAAGAGTTTTAGGAGCTGTGAGTCAGTAGCCATGGTTGAAAACCAAATATTCAGATGACCAAAATATATTTCTTGTAAACCACTATATTACACTACATGCTTAAGTATTTAATTATGTGATCTTTTAAACTAATATTTTTCTAAGAGTATAAACTGTTCTGGCAGTAATCTGGATTGGGGAGTGATGTATTGCCAAATTTCTGTCGTTTTAGTCCAGGAAGTCAAAGAGAAAGAACAGGAGAGCCCCTTAGGGCAGGAAGTTCAAAGTAACAATGTTAACTACTACTACCTTTTCTTGATTTTTTTTTTTAAACAAGCAAATCTTCTCTTCAGAGTTGCAGTTTAAAGCCAAGAACATGCAGAATTGGGAGAAAAAATAGTTAAATTTGGAGACTTGCAGAGGTAGAATCAGAGTAGTGAAAGCCATTACAGCAACTGAACTAACTGAGGTCAGTCTTTGGTGAATCACAGAAACAGGTGGAGTTGTCAAACAAAGGAATCTTTGTTTACAACATACAAGGAGATCACAGGGAATAAGTTCCAAAGCCTTGACTGTTTGAACAGGAGAGAGATTTTTATTTAGTATTTAAGATGAATACTCAGAAGGGAGAGTTTTATTATTCCGTGTATGGTTGGTCATAAGGTTGTGGATGCATGCACATCCACATATGTATTTGTGCAATATGTATTGCATGTTCACCTGAATGAAGCTTGTATTCCACCGAGGGCAGAAACTTCAACGTTAGAATAAAGCAGAGGTAACTGTTGGACAAGGGAAAGGGACTCTGCAGGCTTCAAGAGCAGATAGAAACTAGATGGGGTCTTGGGCTCATTTTCTGGGACAAGGAATGCAAGGCCTTGATTGCTTTTGAAATAGCACTAGGAGTTTTACCACTGATTTATTGTCTCAATAGCTTAGGCTATTTCCTGGTCTGGTGGTGACTGTTAGTTTTCCCATTGCCTTGTTCCCTCAAAATCCTTAAGGAGTGAGGTTTTTGCATTTCTTTGTAAGTACCTCCCAGGAAGTTTAGGAAGAAGTGTGCTTGGGCAAGTACACAGGTGGGGTATAGATCATTGAAAATAGCTGGGGACAAAAAATGATTTTCTTATGTCAGGAAAACTATATGTCATCTTAATTTTCTGGGAACCTCTAATTCTTTCTGCTGATGTTACCAGCAGGCTTCTGAGATATTACTGATTGTTCTCTTGTACCTAAGGAAAAAGAAATGTAGAAAGCAAAAGACAAAACTTTAAAATCTATCCTCCAACTCATCAATTCACTGCAGCCACCTCTCTGTCTTTCCCTTTCTCTTTTTCTTTATCTTTCTCTCTCACTTTCTCTCTCACATACGCACAACACACGCAAATCATCTTAAAACAATTTTTAATTTTCCCTATTCCATTTTAATATACTTGAGGCATGATCATTTTCTTAGTAAATACAAGAAAAAAAAATCTAGGATTCCATCATTCTGTGTGATTAAAGTATTGAGGAATTTACTTCCAATAGCACTTATAAAAACACATTTTATTTATGTAATATTATATAATCAGGTGCCTGCATTTTTCTTATTCTCTAACTAGTGTTATTTGGCAATTAATATTTTGTCAATCAATATTCCCCTATATCTGAATGTGTGGGCAGTGAGAGATGAGTTAGAGGCAAGGATGGTGAACACTCCCAACAACTGCAGACTACATATATCTTAAGCCATGATTTTCTTTGCAAAGGTCAACATTGATAATGTTCTAGTCATACCTCCGTGTACCAGGAAAGAAGTAGCATATTTCTTGAAAGACACAGCTATCAAAGCTCCATTGAGAAACTGTAAAGATGGACAAGCGATTTCCAAATTACATATCTGATAATGGACATCTACTCTGATTATTTAAATATGAATAAAAATAAAAAAACCTTACTAATAACCAAACAGAGTATCCAATTTTACATGTGAAGGAAATAATGGAAGAGACATGTCACCAAAAGTATATGGATGGCTTATAGGCACATGACAAATTTCTCAACATTTAGACATTAAAGAAATACAAATTAAAATCATAATGAGACATGCTTACATATCTATTAGAATGGCTAAAATTATAAAGGCTAATTGTACTTGGTCTGAGCTAGATTGAGAAGCAACAAAAAATCTAAACTGTTGTTGGCATATATCATGATACAACCACTTTGGAAAATAGTTTGAAAATTTTTTTAAATGCAAAATATGTTGCAGTTACAAAAATAGCCATTTTACTTCTAGGCATTTAACCAAGAGAAACAAGCCCTATGTTCATACAGGGACTTGTATATGAATTTCATAGCAGCTTTATTTTTAAGAATTGAAAACAGTGGAAATGTTCATCAATGTCCATCCATAGAGCAAAGAAAAATTATGATCTATTCATTAAAGAGATTACTATTCAACATCAAAATGAACTATTTACAATTGGAGATTCTCAAAGTAATGATGCTGAGAAAAGAAAAGCCAGGCAATGAATAGTATATACAGTGTGATTCCATGACTATAAAAAATCTAGAAAATACAAATTTATATATAGTCACAGTCATCAAATATATTGGTGTGATTTTAGTGCCTTCTTCTGTGATCCTATAGCTTCCTACACTTGCATCTCTGAGCATTTGTTACACCATGTGAAAATATGAACTCTTTCTCTTCATTCTGTCTTACTAGAATAAGAGTCCTTGAAATTTTATGGACAATTGAACTCTCAGTTATTAGCAGAAATTCTATCACACAGTAAGTTTCCAAATATAAAAGCCAGAGTTTTACAATGACTTCTAAGCTTTTACATGATCTAGCCACTCATTTAACCTCTGTGACCTCTTTCCCTGCTACTCTTCAGTCACTCACAGTGGCCTCCTTGCTATTCCTCAGATATGCCAGGCATGATCCAACCTTATGGCCTTCAAGATAGCCAATTCCTTTGTCTGGAGTGACCTTATTGCTGATAGTTCTGCGCAAATTCATCACGTTTCCATACCTTTGTTCAATTGTCAGCTTCATTGTAACTACCCTGATCTTCCTATTAAAAATTTTAACTCCCCATCCCCTGCCTAGCAACCTTGATTTTTCTCACCCTGATCGAGTTTTTCTTTTTCCCCATTGTACTCATCCTTTTTGAATGCACTATGCAATTTTTATTAAGGTTTATAGCTTTGAATTGTCTCACCCATTAAAATAAAAGTTCTACAAAGCCAAGTATTTCATTTACCAGTGTAGTCTGAAGTAATATCTGCCATATAATAGTTCAGTAGACAACTGGTAAATTTCAAAATAAATTAATGTTGAGAATATACTGAATTTCACAAGTCATTTCAATATTTATTTCCAAAAAATAAACTATGTAAAACATACCTTAAATTTACTTTCAAAATATTTTATAGCATATAATGGACAATATACATAAGCCTTAAAGAAACAATCCTATAAATAACCATTTCATACCTACTTAAAAACTACATAATACCACACTCCTAGATCCTCTCTGAACGCTCTAAAATAACCCTAAAGGAAATACATTTTTAAAAATAACAGATTTTTTGTCAAATAATTTAATAAAATAAAAGTTTCATTCATCTATGTAGATCATAATAAATGTTTTTAATAAGCATGAAATTATAACTCTGAAGTGTGCTAAAATGAAACCACCTGCTAAGGGTGAGAGAATAAAAATAAACATCATGTTTCCAAATAAGAGGAATTTATTACCTTTGAATCAAAGCATGTGGATTTGTTCAAACTGGCAATAAAGGAATATGGAGACACAAACCATAGAAAGTCATATTTTAGATTTCTAAAAGACTTCGAAGTGAAAAGTATACATTCACTTCTCACTTATTGCTCCTACATATTCATGAATTTGAGAGAAAATATAGGCCCTGTGTGTCTTAGCAACTAATGGGATATTTTTTGATATTTACATGCTTACACATAGTATGTGTTATAGTCTTCTCTTTTACATGCTGTAAAAAGGTTAACCCCTTTTCTGCAGAGATCTGAAAATGTGAAACAGTGCCTGAGTAGCTGAATTCATCTAATTCAAATTTCTTGCAGGTCTAAGACCTATTGATTTTCACTTGACTGCCTCCTTTTTCATCTGTCAATTGGTTACAAATTCTGGTACTGAAGAGAATACATTGGGGCTGGTGGCTCAGTGTGTTAAAGCCTCTGCCTTCAGTTCAGGTCATTATCTCAGGATCCTGGGATCGAGCTCCACGTCGGGACATAATGTAACGACAGATAGTTTATATGGGAGCCCTTTGGGTACTCTGGTGGATGAATGTTTTTAAATTAGTTTTTCATGGACATGGGGAGTTAGAGACGAGAAGGGAGGTGGGGGAAATTGGAAGGGGAGCTGAATCATGAGAGACTATGGACTCTGAAAAACAATCTGAGGGTTTTGAAGGGGCGGGGGATTTGGAGGTTGGGGTACCAGGTGTTGGGTATCATAGAGGGCACTGCTTGCATGGAGCACTGGGTGTGGTGCAAAAAGAATGAATACTGTTATGCTGAAAATAAATAAAAAATTAATTTAAAAAATATTAGTTTTTCGTAAACTACAAAAAAAAAAAAAAAAGAAAAGCGCTCCCATTTATAGCGTACACTTTATGGTTCACAAAGCACGTGCCAACAATAAAAATAATAATGGGTTACCGTTACGCTTCATAGAAAAGGAGGTACAGGGAAATTGAATGAAAGGGAATAACAAAGTAGGTTCATAAGTCAATCTTCCTTGTAAAAAAATTAACCTGAAAGTGCGTTTCTGCCACCTCTCTCCTCTGTGACATTTTATCGATGGGAGATGGAAAATAAATGGTCTGGTTAACCTTTCCCTCCCCCTCAAAACCCATTATTTGAAAACACAAAAAGGGAAGTGAAGGGAGAAATCCTCCCACTCCCATCCCCACTCACCTCCATAGCCACCTCCTCTTCCAAGAACCTAGCAGACAAGGTGCCAAGAAGTGTTAGGTACCAGCAGTGGTCTCAGATCTCATTCAAGGATCATGGTGAAAGGCATTCAAAGAGATTGTGGGGGCACAGGGATCCAATTAAGGGGGACAAGTTTAAGGTTTGCCTGTTCCCCTAAAAACTAATGGCACTAGAGAAGATGACCTTTGGGAACTATAGCATAATGGATACAATGTTTAAAAAGCTTCAGTGAGTCATGGTGGGAAGAGGCCAAGAGGGCAGCAAACACAGTCTGAGATGATGTTATTAATAGCACTACAGGCTCTAGATTTCCTGTGGTGGTGTTCTTGGCAAGACCAGCCCGGCCAAAGTGGATACTCTCAACCTGGAACAGAGGGTCTTGGAGATGCCAGCACGTGAGGTATGATGAGAGGGTAAAATGATAGGAGGTGTCCTTTGGAAGGACTGACTCCTTGACTTTAAAAGGGAGAACCCAAATCTGTAGGTGAAATCTTTCTGGCTACAAAGAGGGCCAAGGCCTCCTAAGGTCAAGGTCTCCTCGTCACTTGCAAAGATGTCGAAGAACATATTCAGACATTTCAAAGATGTCCTCATATCATTGGTTCCCACTCTGGAATTCTATCAATAAGGTGAGAGTTCCTCTAGTTGAAAAAGAGATCTAAAAAGACTTCCCTTTCTCATGTAATTTCTGTAACCTCCAGGACACACCCACCTCCCCCTTCCAGCTCTGTAATGAAGCCACAGCTGGTGCCAATTTGTGGAACTCCTTAAAGGCTATTCTCCCTTATATACCCCGGGACCAAGTTCCCATGCTCCCTCACCCGATTTCCTGCACTCACCTCCCACCTGGTGTGTTCACACCTGCAAGTGCCTTTTACCAACCCCTTTGCCAAAAGGCAGACAGAGTGACCTTTCAAAGACCTATCAGTTCCTGGCATTTGTCTCCATAGAAATCTGCACTGAACTTCTAACAAATTCTCAGTCCTCCAAAGGCACCCATAATCCTCCCATCAGTCTATTCATACCCGTCCAACTGACTGATGCCTGTTCTGCCCCATCTCTCTGCCCTTCAACCACACTGCCTCCTTCTTCCTGTGGAGACCTCTCATGCCACCTGCCTCCAAGCACAGGTGATTCCCATTGATGGGAAGACCCTCTTCTCTCCCCCATCTCCCCACTCCAGTTACTCCCACTTATTCGTGAGCTCACAAGCCCCATGGTACACACTCTCCATGCAGCCTGCTCTCTCTTTTCTAGCACTGGCCTCCGTTTCTAGCTGTGCTTGTGTCATGGATGTCCCTCCCCAGCTAGCCTCCAAGCTCTCTTTCCCTTTAGCTCCAACACCTGACACAGTGCCTGGCACGTAGTAAGCCCTGGCTAGCTTCTAAGAGCCTCACTGAGGGACTGAAAGCATTTTAAAAATGTCACCACGTAGGCTCCAAACTGTAGGCAGAAAAAGCTTTGCCTGGATTGACATTTTAGAGACGTATTGGTCAAGTTGGATGTGTTCACTGACTTTACCTTGTAAAATTTAAAAAAAAAAAAAAGACCTCTGTATCGCTTCGCATCTACCGAAGGCGCATGTATACTCCTAGACCACGTTATGAGCTTAATGGAAGGAGACAAGATGTTTTCGCTAAGAAAATGTATAAGACTGTTGAGGTCAAGTGGGAGGAAACAGTCCGTTTGTTGGAGCATTGCTATCTTACTCTATCACAGCCACTCATAAAAATCTGACACGGGGTGAGTCAGAATTGTCTGTCGGAGATGAGTTAGATCTGGCTCATGTTCCTACAGACATGAAAGCCAGAAACGAAGAAGGAGGCTTTGAAAGCGTGGGTTGAGGAGGCCGTGTGGTTCACTGCGATGAGCTAAGTGCCCAGGGCCACCAGCAGACATGCTGGCCTGTATCCTTCCTTTGTTCTGGGGTCCCTCTTGCACCATGTGGTGAGGCTGGTGGCTGGGAGCAGCTCAGGACAGTACCCGGTGGCATCTTAATTCTCCCACCCTCCTGTGGGCTCCAGTGGGCTCCAGTAGGTCCCAAGGGACAGCCTGCCTTCCTTGAAAAGCCCAGTAGCACTGGGAGCAGAAACTGGGGCCAAAGAGTGAGCACCCTGTTTGACAAGCTGGAGCAGCCACCTCTTCTTCAGATGCAGGGGGAGCCCTGGCATGCTGACTCCTCCCTTCTCCCTTTCCCCTTTCCTCTCTTCCTCCCTCTTTCCTTCCCCTCTCTCCTTCCCTGGTGGTGCCCTTTCCCAATGCCCACTTCATCCCTTTTCCTTTCTACATACCTGTCTTCTAGAGTTTCTTCTCTTTCCTCCCCATTACTTCCCTTCATCTGAATCTCCTCTTTGGTCCCTTTGTCCCTGCTCTCTGCTCCTCCTCCCCTTCCCTGGCCCCTGTTCAGCTCCATACTGAATGCAGGCAGAGCTGGACTAACATGCTCACTTGCTAGCTCAGCCACCCTCCAGAGAAGTCACTCTTCGGTGGCCACCTTCCTGACCCCCTGGTCGCTTCTCCACTTGTTCAGATATTGCTCTGAAGTCTGAGGAGGACAGAGCGGGGCTGCCACAGAAGCAGGCCAGAGGAGAAACCAAAACATGTGTCCACACTGTCCCCCAGCACTGCTCCTCTGAGAGCTTTCAGAGTCCTAAACAGGGTTAGGATTTAGGGGCTTCTTCAGAACCGGGAGTGAAAACAACCATAGGTCAAAAGAAAAGCTATGGCACCCACAAAAAATAATAATCACAAATGAAAACTATGTTAACTCTGAGTCCCAAAGTCGAAAAATTGCCTTGAATCTGTCTCTAGAAAGCACCCAAGGCCTCACTCTCTGGGTTCTGGGTGCCCTGGAAATGGCAGGAGGCTCTGAAAAGCGCGTGGGGGTGCCGAACTATGGGGGCTAGCCTGCCCTCTGGCGGGGGGGGGGTACCTCCTGTGGCGCTGTCCCGGCCTGACCCCCTGCGGACAGGGTGTGGCACAGCGTCTGGGGTGGTCCTGGTGCCCTGGGGTAGGCGGGAGGCTGGGGCCCAAACATCCCACGCCCAGCTCCTGGACCGCGTTTTCTGCTTCAGGTGAGGGCGCGTCCTGGTGTCACTTTACCTGTGAGTAGAGGGTCCTCCAGAGAAGCCATTGGGCGGGGAGGGGCAGCAGGCGGCGGGAACGGGAACAGGACACCACGGCCTCATGGGCTAGGCTGGAGCATGAGAGTGCAGGGGCAGCGAGTATGGTGGGTCCTGCAGTCCCGAATGGGCTGCAGCACAGCACCCTGGCGCTGCGCGCCCCTCCTTCCCGCCTGGGCAATTAGCAAAGCCCCTTCTCCCGGCCGCCCCCGACCCGCCCCCGCCCCCGCCCCCCTCCCTCCTGAGTCCTCTGAGAGCTCACTTCCAGCTTTGGAAATTAGCAAAGACCCTTCTCTATGCTGGCCCCACCCCCTCACTTCTGAGGCCGGAGCCCATGCTGGGGTGCGGGGCTAAGCCCTGGCATGCTGCTGCATTGCCAGCGCCTGCGCTGGGCAGCCTCCTAGCCTGGCTCCCTGAGCGGGTGTCCACGCGCAGCCTGGCTGTCAAAAGATCATCAGTCCTAAACGCCGCCTGCACTCTTGGGTCAGTTTGCTGGCTTCCAGTTTGCGCCCAAAGCCAGGAACCAGCTTCCCCAACACAGGCCTGGGCTGAGATGCCTGCCTGGGATCTGTCTGAGCAGTCTCCTCCACTCCAGGCAGGGATGGCACTTCGACCTGGATGTTTGAGTTTTTGGTTTGTTTTTTTGGTCATTGGTTATTACATGACCTCCAGGGTAGGTGCTCCACAAAGGGAGTGAAAACAGGACGGCATATATAGCATACAGCCATTCTAGAAAAATAGCTTGGGGTTCTCTCGGGAACGCGGCATTGGTCCTTGCACTATGGTTTAATAGAAAAGGGATTATGCACCAAGTTACTTAAATGAGCATAGGTTGAAATCGTTTACTGAGAGTAAATATTTTAAATAGTTATATTTTAACTAAATCTATTATCAATCATAAATCTATTACACGAAGGTTACAGGCAATTTAAAAGCAAGAGCACTCTCTTCAGGGTTTTAAATAATCCTTGTCTGTCTTGGCACAAGAAATGCAAAGATAGGAAATGGTTTGTAAAAGATCATATAATAGATTTTACTAATTCTATTTATTTGACAGACAGAGATCACAAGTAGGCAGAGAGGCAGGCAGAGAGAAAGATCGGGAAGCAGGCTCCCGGTCAAGCAGAGAGCCTGATGAAGGGCTCGATCCCAGGACCCTGAGATCATGACCTGAGCCCAAGGCAGAGGCTTAACACACGGAGCCACCCAGGCGCCCCCAGATGAAATACATTTCTGACTTAGAAACTTCAGATAGAATTATTTTGTCCATGATGACAACTGAAGAAAATGTGTCATCCCTAAACCTAACCTTAAACCCTACCAACGCTGAAACCTAAGCTGACCTTAAAGCCCAAACTAGAACCCTGAATCCCAAACCTGGAATGGAACCCAAAGCCTGTACCTGAGCCCTGGATCCAAGCCCTGAACCAAGAACCCAAACCCTAAACCAGACCTCCAAGTCATGAAACCTGAACCCAAATCTCAGCATGAAGTCAAACCCCAAATTTGACCTTGAACTTTATCCCATAAGCCCTGAGTCTTAAAGCCTAAATCATAAACTTAAAGCCCTAAACTATAACTCTGTTCCCTGTCCTTCACTCTAAACCCTCACCCTAACACTAAACCCAAAGCCTGATCTAGAACTCTGACTAAAACCTGAACCTGTACCCAAATTCAAATGCTTCACCACACTTTGCTTAGGCACTTGCCATTGATGGATATTTGCAGTTTCTACCTTTTGATTCTTGTGAACATTGTTTGGGTTGGGGGCTAGGGTTAGGGTCTTGGATTAGGGTAGGGTCCAGGCTTGAGACCAAGTTGAGGTCAGAGTGTGGGTCTGCATCAGGGCCATGTTCAGTGACACTGTTTGGGTCAAGGACTGTTGTAATTCCACATTGTTTCCAATTCATTGTTCCTTAGCTATTTGGGGGGAAGTTGGGGGGTATTGGGCTCCATGCAGCTTGAATTTCCGGAATGAAATGGCATCAGCTGGACCCCAGGAGGGAGCAGGACCTTCCACTGAAGGGTGAGCTCCCACAGTCCTGCACTGCCTTGCACCGCCTGCAGAGGGCGCCAGACCCCAGCTCCGCCCTGAGCCCAGGCTGCACAGCCACAGCTGGGACCAGAGCCCCGCCTCTTCAGGACCCACTGTGGAGACTTCTGGAGAATGTGGGGCGCCTCCCACCCTGACAGGACAAGCTGAGGAGGGTGTGGCTCTGCATCCACACTGACCGGACCCGTTGTGGAGGACGCGCCCACACTGGCAGCAGTCCAACCTCCTAAGGACCAGATGCTGGAGGAGCTGAGGAGAAGCCGCCTGAGTGCACTGTCAAGGGGTTCGTGGTCTCAGGACCCCACAGAGAAAGGGAGCCCTATGTAGACACTGGGGCTTCCGTCGTTTTGTGTGAGGAGACGTGGACTCCTGCTGTGCTGTGCGCGGGGCTGTGGGGTCCCCCCTTTCTGGGCTCGGGTGCTCCTAGGTCCTCATCTGTGTTTGTGTGCTCGCGGATTCGGTTCCTGGGGCTCCTCAGATGGTCTGAGGTCAGGGAGCGTCCGCCTGCTTCGGTGCTTGTGCTCTCCCCTCCTCAGCCCTGCGGGGTCCTTCCCGTGTCCACACCCACTCCAGGCTTGCGCCGAGTCCGGAAATTCGGGAGCCAGAGTGAGGACTCTGTAGACGGTTTTGGGGAGAGTAGGTATTTTCCCAGTGTGGGTTCTACCCTGAGCACAGTGCCTCCCCATCTCCGTGTGTACCCCTCCCTGTCTGTCGTCATTGTTGCAGGGCTGTCAGATGACAGGTCTGTCACCTTCTTGGTTCAGGGGCCTCCCGGGTATCTTGCTGTCTTGGATGCAGGTGTAAATGAGATCGTTCTCAGCAGTCTCTTTTTGATGGTTCCTTCCGAGCACGTAGGAGTGCCACTAATTTGTGCATATTGATTTTGTTCCTTGCAAGTTTTTGAATTTATTAGTTCAATTGGCCTTAAACTCAATCTGCCAGTTATTTGACCAGCAGCATGGGTTTAATTGGGAAGAGCAGAGAATGGCAGTCTGGGCTGAGCAAGCTAAGGTCCCATCACAGGCAAGTGCGAGAAACAAAGGAGAGGAACATTATTTCATGGAGGAGGAAGAAGTTGGGAAGGGTGCTTGAAGGAAAGTCCCTTGGAGAAAGGCAGGGTGATGGAGAATTCTCACCAGCTGAGCTGCAAAGCTCCTACAAAAAGTCAGGAGATGAACCTCCAGCTTCCCGTGTGAGGCCTGGAATTGGTGAGTCTCTCCTGTGGGGGATTGCAATGTGGGGTCTGTAATGGGCACTGAGCACCAGGCGCCCCCTTCCAGCCTCCCCTTCTGGCATCCCCAGTCCACTTTACTGGGGCTTCCCTTCCTGCTTTTGCACAGTTCTAACCAGCTTGTGGTGGAACGTTGTGGAAAAACTGAAATTCCAAATCCACTGCTTCAACTGCACCTGAGATACAGGGGCCCTTGATTTAATTCTCCCATGAGTCTCTTGCTAACATGTGTCCTCTCCATGTTGGGTGACCTGGATTTGGGAGGGCTTGGCCTCCATCCCAAAGTCTGATGTTCTCTCTGCTTCCGTGTCATCGTGCTAACATGGATATTTGGAAGATTCATTTCCTCTGTGGTGATTTCAAAGTGCAGTCAGCTTGTTATAGCAGCACAAATACGTGCTGTCTCCACACTCAGATTCCCCAGCCGTCATTTCTTTACCACGTTTGCCACTTCACATGGGATGCTTCAGTGTGTTTGATCCCACACCAGGACAATGTCCTGCAGAACCACCACATAACCTGAAATGAGGAGATCATTACAGAACCCATCCAAGGGTTAGTGTTAGGAACCAGGGACATGGCAGGGCTGATCTGAAGACCCCATGGAGAGCTGTCTGGGTGGCTGAGTTGACAGTGGAGGTGAGGGTGAGTGTCTGGCTCTGGCTTTGTGTCCAGGAGTCAGCTCTGTGTGGGTGTGTCCTTAGCTAGGCATGCAGATTTCTGCTCCTCTGAATCCTTTCCGGAGTTCCAAATGGCACAGTTTCCTTCTGGGCAGCAGGCTGAGTCCTCTGGGATTGCCCATGTGTCCCCAAATTGTAGGGCACCTACTGCAAGGCCTTTGGGGTCAGAATCTTGAAAAGCAAACCAAAGGTTATGGTTAGGGACCACAACATGGCAGGCCCGATCTGCCAGCACTCTGTCCATCTTTCTGGGGGAGGGGGCAGTCGAGGGATTTGTTCAGGTTGAGTGTCAAGCTCCAGGTTTGCATCCAGGGGCCTGCTGAATATGGGGCTGTCCAGAGGTAGGAATGCAGATTTCAGTTCCTCTGAATCCTTTCTGGAGTTCCAAATGGCATGGTTCCTTTCAGGGTGGCAGGGTTAGTCCTATGGTGTTCCTCACTGTCCCCAATCTCTGAGGCTTTGGAGCCAGGCCGTCGGGGACAGACAAACACAGGCTGGAGAGCTTTAATGTCAGAAATGTATTTTCGCACAGATCTGGAGGCCAGAAGTTCCAGATCAAGGTGCCAGCAAGGTTGGTCTCCAGTGAGCTTTTTCTTGTTGTTCTATAGATCACTACCTTTTCAACTGTGCCCTCAGATGACCTCTTCTCTGTGGGCCCCCAGAGGGGAGCTAGGGGGAGTGCTTTCATGTGTTTCACCCTTATGAGGACACCAGTCCTAGCAGATTAGGACTCCTGTGACCTCACCAAGCCTTCAGTACCTCCTTCTAGGTAGGCCCTATCTCCAGATGCAGTCACACTGGAGATTAGGAATTCTTCATATGACTTTTGTGGGGACACAATTCAGTCCATAACAATTAGTACAGGAGAAAAGCCATGGAGAGAATTCTAGAGGAGTCACACGTTGATGTTATAAGGTAAGTGGGTATAAAAGAGCACCTCTGAAGTCCAATAGGTCATTAGAGCTAGAGGCTGACAGGAAAGTCCCGTACGTGCCACAGTTTTGAGTTTGATGCAAGCGCAACTCTGAAGGGAAGATATTTGGGAGGCCTTGGCCGACCACTACTTCCAGCCAGGGGTGATTCTGGAGGGAGTATCTCTCGGAGTGCTGCCTAGAATCAAGACTTTGGGGTTGGAAAAGTGCCACTTCCAAAGCTGGAGAAGGATGGTGCTGTAAGTTACTTGAAGAGTACTGTTCTGGGAGATAGGAGATCTGGGGTGTCTTCTTTGTTCTGCTGCTGACCAGATGTGAAAATGCAGATTAACTCCCTAACCATCTCAGTTCTACCACCATGTGCTGCTGTCATGTGTCCCAAGCCCCAGAGTTAGTTTGATCCATAAGCAGAAGCCGGTCTTTTAGTTCCCAATCTCTTAATCGGACTGATCGTCACAATATATAGCGGACACGTGACAGCCACCGGGGAGAAGTAAGGGTTGTCTTCCCCTCAGGGAGAGTGGAAAAGCTCTAGGAGAGGGCATACCCGTAGACCAAAGGCAGCCAGTGCTGGAGAGTGGAGCCACGGGGAAGAGTGTGCTGATGACAGCCTTGTGGAGGGAGGGCAGAAAGAGCCACCACCATGACACTTGAGTTACAGATCGAGCTTGGGGATAGAGAAGGGATCAGGGCACGGTAGAGCAGCAGCTGGCAAAGTGATTCTGTTGAGCTTAAGCTCACAGTGCCTTAGCGAATTAGAATGGGAAATGCCTTGCTATTGTCTGTGACTCTGTGATTGTGTGAGTATGAGTGACAGAGTGGGGACAAAGAGAGAGGGAGAGAGAATACATTAAATTTTAAAGAAGGACAATAAGGGACGCCTGGGTAGCTTACTCAGTTAAGCATCTACCTTTGGTTCAGGTCATGATCCCAGGGTCCTGGGATTGGATCCCATACCAGGCTCTAGTGGGGGGCCTGCCTTCCCTCTGCCTGCAGCTCCCCTTGCTTGTGATCTCTCTCTTCCTCTGTAACAAATAATAGTAAAAAATAAACAAGGGCGATACGTTATGTTTACTTTTGTTTCTGATGCCAGACATGGGTTCAGAGGATTGAAGAGGGAGATCCAAGGAGCTAGCCTCTCAAGAGGAGTGAATACCTAGTCACTGGTAAGACCCCTGGTCCTGCAATACAATATGGCTCCTGTGATCTGGGTCCTGTTAAATGCCCCTCGCCATCCTTCACCCAATAGTTTGATTCTTCATTGCGTTCAGTGTGGGGAACTGGGAGAAGCTATGACACTTGGCCCTTTGTGGAGGAATGTTAGTAGTATAAATAGCAATAGTTATCAGTTCTGGAGCACTTCCATGACTCTGCTGCAGGCACTCTGCTGTGACCTGGGTTTATAGCAGTGAGATAAACATAGAAATAGATGTGGGCTCTGTTCCCAAGAATCTGAAACCCACTATTCTCCTTGTCCCTTTCCCATTCTGTCTTCTTCAGCCCTTGTGCAATCCCACCAAGCAGGAAGCTTGCTTCTCCCCTTCCCTCTCCTGCTCCCCCTGCTTGTGCTCTCATTCCCTCTCTCTGACATGTAAATAAATCAAATGTTTTAAAAAATTATAAAAAAGGCAAAACAAATAACCATTTTTGGAGAGTGATTTTCTGAATGCAGTTATGGGCAGTGCTGGGTACTGAAGAAGACGCTCTGCTGACCAGAGGAGTGGGGAAATTACAGAACAAATTCCACAGGTCATTGAATATATCACATTCATCACCCCACCCATAGCACTCATTAATCTCTAGCCCAGCCAATATGTTGGTTATAAAAATGAGCTTTCTCCAAACTGACAGGAAGTTCTCGTTTTAGCAATGTAAATCATTCTGATCTTTATCACTAATGTGATCTAATCCTGTCTAGTAAAGAAACTTGAGAGTTCTATATCTCTGTAAGCATTTAAGAAAAACAATGGACTCTACTCTAATTACTTTTTAACTAACTTGACTTGCCAAAGGAAGGAGAAAGTAAATATCAGAAATCTTACCACTAAGCACAAGTTGCAAGTTATACCTGCCAAAATGTGGTTCAAAATATAAGTAACCAGTCTCCTTAGAAGCCTTTTACCTTCTTATATCTGTTATGTTGGGTAAATGAGTAGTTACTAGAATACAGCTGGCTCAGTGATCACAATTCTGCTTACCCTCAGAAATATAAATAGATTACATGTTTAGCCCGGTAACTGGACACTGATATAGAATTATTCACTGGCTGATTCCTAGATCAGAAACCACAAAAAATTTTTCTTTTTTATGGAAGTATGGCTGTTACAATAGTCTCACCTGTACCTCATAGTGATTGACTTAACTACTCTATACGTTACAACTCTAGATGTAACATTTTAATAAAACAACAATATCTTTGATGGTATCATGGAAATGTAAGTGCCTTGTGCACTTTTCTTAATGTGTATAATTACCTAAACATCATAGTAAGTAAATCAAGGCCATTGTCAAGCTTCCGTCAAGGAGAGTCCTTAACTAGAGGGATTTCCCATTGCTCTCAGGATGATAACCTCTGAGTTACAGGTTCCGTTAGTTGGCCACACACATTTGGAGCCTTGTGGACTTTCTGACAGCTGAGCAGCATATCTGTTTCAAGCATTGTGATCCCTGTTCTTACTGCAAGAGTGACAGTTGTCACTTTTCCTTTGACCCCTGTCTTTAGGAAAGTGTCTGACTCAGAAAGTCGAGTCAGTACCCCCCAAAAATATTTTCAGGGGAACCACCTCAAAGATGATCACCTGAGATACTGTCAAGAAAAAAAAAAAATGAAATTCTAAGCAACATCCATAAAAAGTATTTTCATGTTGATAAGGAAAGATTTTCCCCTAAATACCAGAGAGGCTCCATGAAAGTGAGATTTTTACCTATTTTGTTCACCGTGTCACCAGTCCCTAGAAGAGCGCCTAAGACATCACTCAAGATTAGGTTGCTTTGAATGAATCAAATGAATGAATGAACTGTAGCCTTTGATAGTGAGGTAGTTTATGGTCCTTAGGCAAGAGATGTGATTTGTGTTGGGATTTCAAGAATGGGAGGTGCCGAAGAGAAAATTGAGAAGCTAAATGTGAAAATATGCAATTTACTGACTGGAGTAGTTCTGAATATATTTCAAACATAATTAAACTATGGCTGTGGGTCTATATGCGTTTTCATAATTTTCCCTTGAAAATGTGAGGCATACAGATGTCATCTCCAGTGAATTCTCCTTGTCCGTATACAGAATCACCAAAAAAAAAAAAAAAAAGGCATTCTGACAGTCCTCAGCCCATCCACTCCAGGATTGTGACTCTTTCTTCTCCATGTTCTTTCTGACATCATGGACTTTCAGGTTGACCTCTCTCATCTTGGGTCCCACTCTCATTAGCTGTAGAAGTCATGCGATGTTTGTGATGTGAGGGTGGCAATACTCTCTGACTTTTGGTTACAATATGTCTTTGAAAGCCAGTGTTTATTCTGCTTTTACAGCATTTCTCCATTTGAATTGGCCACCTTTTAAGTGGTCATTAGCCACATGTGGCTACTAGCCATGGGACTTGGACAGCAGAGGTGTGGAAAGTCCGCACATTCTTCCACTCAAAGGATATTGTGAGTTATGCTACATCTTTTTTTTTGAAGTGCCTTTTTTAGATATTTAAATTCAATTAGCCATTAGATAGTACATCATTGGTTTCAGAGAATTTATTAACTCATCAGTTGTGGATAACCCTTGGTGCTCATCACATCACGTGTCCTCCTTAATGCCTATCACCCAGTTTCTCCATGTCTCCCACTCCCCTCCCCCCCAGCAACTCTCAGTCTGTTTCCTATAGTTAAAGGTGCCTCATGGCTTGTCTCCCTTTCTGATGACTCCCATTCAGATTTCCCTCCCTTCCCTCTGATCCTCTGTACTACATCTTAATCTCAACAGTCAAGCAGTGGTAGTAATTCAGTCATGGAGTCATGCATATTCTAAATCTGATGAGGTGGATTCCCATACTGCCTTTGTCTCTTCTAGAGCGCTTACATTTGTTATATTATTGCTGCTGCGTTCATGTTTCTCGTTCACTGAATGTCTGATAAAAGAATTAGTAAAATGTGTGACTGCAGAAAATACAATGGTCATGGCTGATGAAGATTTTCTCCTTGACCAGACTCGCGTCAAGTTCCTCTGAGTCCTCTTTCTGTCTACCTTGACCTTAGGCTCCGCCCACTTAGCCCAGTTTTAGCAAGAAATCTGCTTGGTCATTTTTCAGCAATCTTCTATCCTACTCTTGATATCTGATCAAATTCCTTATCTCTCACCCCTGGTATCTTACCACTTTTTTTTTTTTTAAGATTTATTTATTTTGACAGAGAGAGAGCCTGAGCAGGGGGAATAGCAGAGGGAGAGAGAGAACCAGACTCCCCACTGAGCAGCAAGCCCAATGCCAGGCTTGATCCTGGGATCAGATCATGACCAAGCCAAAGCCAGAGATTTAACCAACTAAGCCACCCTGGTGCTTCAGTATCTATAACCCTTAATATCTGATCCAATCCCTTATTCCCAGGGCACCTGGTTGGTGCAGCTGGTTGAACGTTTGACTCTTGGTTTCTACTCTGGTCATGATCTCACGGTCCTGAGATTAAGCCTCACCTCAGGCTCTATGCTCAGTGAAGAGTCTGATTAAAATTCTCTTTCCCTCTCCCTCTACCCCTACCCCTGCTCCCTCTCTTTAAAATGTATTAATAAGTCTTTTAAAAAATTCCTTATCCCCTGATCTCAATAGTTTATGACCCTAGCCTTCCTTCAACAATATTACTGTCCAGATGGTTTAGCCAGAATCCCTTCATCCTTACCCTTGATGTTCCATCTTAATTTTACATTCAGTGATCCCCACCATGCTCTTTAGCTGTAAATCTCCATTTGTCTGAGCTGAGCCAGATTTCTCTCCCATACTATACAATAAAATCTCATCATAGTAGCATCCCTTGAATAAAATCTTCCTTACTCTCTTTAATGGGTGTCACAATATTTTTTTTTTCTTTAACAGTCAGGAGGGTGCTAATGGAGTACCATGACAAAAGGCCTAACTTCCTATAATGGACATTTCCTTGGTTTACCTGACAAATACTCTTTCTCTCTTCTAAGGAAAATTTCCGGTTCTCAGTATAACTGCCAACTGGCCCAGGGGTGGACAAGTGAGGCAGATGAGACCAAAATGAAAATTCTGTTGAGACACTGGACCTTGAGGATTCAAGCCAAGGACATAAAAGTGTTGGTACTCCATTATTCTGATGGTCCGTTAACTCTTGCTTTTTTGGTTCCTGTGTCTATCACTGCCCCTGCCTTTTTGAAGATAATGACCATTCATCTGAGTACACGGTTCACAGAATCCCTTTGCAGTGGCCCATGCGGGCCAAGGTAGTAGAGCATAATAGATCTCTGTAAGTTTTTAAAAAATGTCTTTGTCCCTGTTGCCCATGGCCATTAAAGACCAAAGGTCGGGGGTAGGGGGATATTGGAAAAGGTGAAGTTATAGTTACTCACTGATTTTTTGATTGGTAGAGAGAAAGCAACACCTACATACAGGGCCAGTGGGTGAGTGGAGGAAACATCTTTGGCTCTAGGAGGAATGGGGGAAGGAGGAATATTAATAATCTTTGTCTTTGGAACTGCCCCTGAAGACTTCCCCACACAGGAAAATGACCTAGCGTGACTCTCCTATACTTCGGCAAGCCCCTTAAATTTAACTGACATCTAGATCTGATACTCCCTGCTGGATAACTCTGATCATTATTGGATTGTTACTTATTTTATTTTAAAATTATTTTTAAAGAAAATTTTAATCTAAATACAATTAATTAACATATAATACTAGTTTCAGACATACAGGTTAGTGATTCATCAGTCTTTTGTAACACCCAGTGCTCACTGTATCACATGCCTTCCTTAATGTCCATCACCCAGTTACCCCATCCACCCATCCCTCTCCCCTCCAAGAACCCTCAGTTTGTTTACTGTGATTAAGAGTCTCTTCTGAGGGGTACCTGGCTGGCTCAGTGGGTTAAAGCCTCTGCCTTCAACTCAGGTTATGATCTCAGGGTCCTGGGATCGAGCCCCACATCAGGCTCTCTGCTCCCTGGGGAGTCTGCATCCTCCTCTCTCGCTCTTCCTGCCTCTCTGCCTACTTGTGATCTCTGTTTGTCAAATAAGTAAATAAAAATCTTTTTTTTTAAAGTCTCTTCTGGTTTGTCTCCCTCTTTGACTTCATCTTGTTTTATTTTTTTCCTTTACTCCCCTATGATTCTGGTTTGTTTCTTGAACTCCACATATGAGTGAGATCATATGATAATTGTCTTTCTCTGACTGACTTATTTCGCTTGGCATAATACCCTCTACTTTCACCCCTGTCATTGCAAATAATTGCCATTTATTTTAACTCGACAGAGAAGGCCACTAGAAACAGCAGGTGATGGCCCCAGCTCCTGTTCCTCCATGCAGAACATCTGTCAACACCTGTGGACATCTTTTCCTCCCCCCATTCCTATGAATGTTGCTCAGTTGTTACATGGCATGGACAAATGCTGTTGGCTGGTGGCATGGACACACTGGACAAGCTTGGCCTTCGGTAAAACAAAGACTGGCTTCAATTACTCCAACTGAAACAGGAATGCTTGGATGAACAAGCCTGCCAGGAAGTCCCACTGGAGGTACTCAACCTGTGCCCCTTCCCTCCTTGGACCAAGAACCTGAACTTGAGAGATGAATGGCTTATCCAAGGTTATGGCAAGGTTACACAGAGCTGAAACTAGACACAGGTGTACATGCCTATTGATCAAGGCTGGCTGAGAAATCGAACTGCCTCAAATCTTGATTCTTTTTGCCACTTCTTATTCTCTGACCCTGTTTTTCATAGATTAGGATGTAGGAATAATAAAAATATCAGCTAATGGGGTATCCTGACTTTTTGATCTTTTAGTTCTTGTCAGACATTTACCATAATGCTTAGCACATGGATATGTGTGTGCACACACGTGCACATGCATGACACTCAAAAAATTGTTCCCTGATATTAACTTTATCAGTGCACTTTGCATCCACCACCAATTGGCTGTTTTGTCACAAACTGATTAAAGCAGAACTGTCAAGTGAGGAACTTCAAAGCCAAAGCATTAAGTGCTTTGAAAAACCAGCACCTGGGAGGATTTGTCTCAGCATCTGTGATTAGAAGGCAGCAAAAAGAGACTTTGGGGACACAGTTCACCCCTTCATGAAGCAGCCATTCAGAACTTTCTCCGAAGGGCTAATGCCTAATCTTCCAAAGACCAGCAAGAACAAGCTTATGGTCTGTTAAAATCAGATTTTTAAAAGATTTTTATTTATTTATTTGAGAGGGAGAGAGAGAGAGTGAGAGTGAGAGCATGAGAGGGGAGAAGGTCAGAGGGAGAAGCGGACTCCCCATGAAGCTGGGAGCCTGATGCAGTCCTTGATCCTGGGACTCCAGAATCAAAATCAGTTTGATTGACTCAATACAGTCAGGGAGGACAGTCCTCAGGAGTCACAGAATGCTGGTTGCCATGAGGGAGGAGTCTTTTACAAAGTCTGGGCTCTCACAGAAGGAGTCTGAAGCACGTGTATGGAAAGCAGAGGTCAGTTCTGGATTAGAAGCTCTTTCTGAGGGGAAATGAGTAGAAGCAGGGATTAACCAGGACTTGGGCTCTGCTTTATTCAGTTCAAGTTGCTGCAACAAATGATGACAGACTGGGTGGCTGAAACAGCAAAACATGTACTATTCCTTGCAGTTCTAGAGACTGAGAAGTCCAAAAGCAAGATCCTGGGAGATCTGATATCTAGCAAGAGACTGCTTCATTATCTACAAATGCCCATATTTCTGTTGTAGACTTGCATGGATGACAGCTGGCAGAACAATCTCTCAGGTCGTTTCTCAGAAGTGCTTTTATCTCATTCACAAGTGTTCCAATCTCATGACCTCACCACCTCTCAAAGCCCATACCTCCTGATGGCACTCCTTGAGGGTCAGGGCTTCAACATCTGAATTGGGACAAGACACAAACATTCAGTCCATTAGCAAGTGTTGTCATGAGGACAGCATAGCTTATCAACTGGGTATCCCCAGGAATCCATGGGACTAGCAAAGCAGAATCTGGGGGTGTCACTGGTAGGAAAGCAGGAGGTCCCCAAGAGACAGTCCTCATAGCATTTTACAGAGACAGCAGGACCCTTGAGAAACAATAGTTTCCGTGACCCATACACCAGCCTTTATCTATGCCTGTCCTCCCTGCTGGATTCACAGCAAGCCTACTTCTTTCTTTTCCAGTACAAATGGATTTCCACTCTCTGAATCCTGATGAATTTTTGCTCTTTTGCAGTTAGTAGGTTGTCCCTCAGGATTCTGCATGTCTGGATTTGCAATCGTGGAAACTGCCAAAGGTCTAGGGACCTGCATGGCAGAACCCGGCCTCTACCACTATTGCCCAAGGTAGGGACTCTGGTCCCTTGAGTGTCCTGTGCTGCTGTCAAAGGTCTGTGTGCATTGGCTTATTGTTTTTTTTTTTTTTAATGTAATTGCTTATACGTGTGTTTCATCATGCTCAAGTGGCCTTTCTGTGAAAAAGTGGCCAAGCTACACCTAGAAGTCACTGAAGAAAGTTCTAAGAACTCCTGGTTAGTATGAGGCTAGAGAGAGAGAGAAAGAGAGAAAAGAAATCTGCCTCTCTGCATTTTGCAAGTCCCTGGGCAAAATCTGTTGGCTGTGCACTCCTCACACGAAGATTCCAGGCAGGGAGACCCTCCTGAGCCTCATCTCCCTGAGTTCCTCTTCCAGAAGCAATCCCTAGTTTGAGACCAGGGTTAGCGAAAATAGAGCAGCAAAGCAGGGTCCAGAAGGAAGGACTGCCACAGACCATGGAGCACCAGGGGGACAGGCTGGTACCTCCTCACGGTTGGGGTACAAATGGGCTCAGCTCAGCAGGTATAGGGGTGCCCTTGGCCCCTCTGGTGGGCTTTGCAGTGCCCCAATCTCAGGAAGAAAAAAGGCTGGCTCATGTGACTTATTTTTGACTGGGAATGAGCTGACAGCAATGGAAATAAACAAGTAGGGAATGATGTTGGAAAGTTGGAGGGTTTGTCCTTTATATCTCAGCTTTCTCTCCTATCTTCCCTTGCTCTGTAGTGTGTTATCAAAGAAGTTTTTGGCATGATATTCCTGTTCACTGATTAACTCTTGAGCTGTGTCTTTTCTGCTGTTCAGCTCATCTGGTGAATTCTTTTACTGTAAAAAGTATCTTGCCCTTGCAAGGGCAATGGCAAGACCTGAGAAATCCCAGAGATTTCAGCTTGCCACCCAGAAGGAAACCAGGCTATTTGGAATGCTGGAAAGGATTCAGAGTAGGGGAAATCATCTTGGACATCTGAGACCACCCCCACATTCAGCGGTCCACTGGACACAAACCCAGACCTTGATACTGATCCTGAACCATGCTCTCAACTCAGACCCCTGTGATCCTCGCCACAGTGCTTTCAGATCAGTGCAGCCATGCCCATAGGCACAAACTCTTAAGCCTAGATTCTGTCCTGAGAGGTGTGTCCCCGACGGCCTGGCTCCAAATCCTCAGAGATTGGGGACAGTGAGGAACACCATAGGACTCACCCTGCCACCCTGAAAGGAACCATGCCATTTGGAACTCCAGAAAGGATTCAGAGGAACTGAAATCTGCATTCCTACCTCTGGACACCCCCATATTCAGCAGGCCCCTGGATGCAAACCTGGAGCTTGACACTCACCCTGAACAAATCCCTCGACTGCTTCCTCCCCCAGAAAGATGGACAGAGTGCTGGCAGATCGGGCCTGCCATGTGGTGGGCCCTAACCATAACCTTTGGTTTGGTTCGGTTCTCAGGATTGTGACCCCAAAGGCCTTGCAGTAGGTGCCCTACAATTTGGGGACACATGGGCAATCCCAGAGGACTCAGCCTGCTGCCCAGAAGGAAACTGTGCCATTTGGAACTCCGGAAAGGATTCAGAGGAGCAGAAATCTGCATGCCTAGCTGAGGACACACCCACACAGAGCTGACTCCTGGACACAAAGCCAGAGCCAGACACTCACCCTCACCTCCACTGTCAACTCAGCCACCCTGACAGCTCTCCATGGGGTCTTCAGGTCAGGCCTGCCATGTCCCTGGTTCCTAACACTAACCCTTGGATGGGTTCTGTAATGATCTCCTCATTTCAGGTTATGTGGTGGTTCTGCAGGACATTGTCCTGGTGTGGGATCAAACACACTGAAGCATCCCGTGTGAAGTGGCAAACGTGGTAAAGAAATGACGGCTGGGGAATCTGAGTGTGGAGACAGCACGTATTTGTGCTGCTATAACAAGCTGACTGCACTTTGAAATCACCACAGAGGAAATGAATCTTCCAAACAACCATGTTAGCACGACGACACGGAAGCAGAGAGAACATCAGACTTTGGGATGGAGTCCAAGCCCTCCCAGATCCAGGTCACCCAACATGGAGAGGACACATGTTAGCAAGAGACTCGTGGGAGAATTAAATCATGGGCCCCTGTATCACAGGTGCAGTAGAAGCAGTGGATTTGGAATTTCAGTTTTTCCACAACGTTCCACCACAAACTGGTTAGAACTGTGCAAAAGCAGGAAGGGAAGCCCCAGTAAAGTGGACTGGGGATGCCAGAAGGGGAGGCTGGAAGGGGGCGCCTGCTGCTCAGTGCCCATTACAGACTCCACATTGCAATCCCCCACAGGAGAGACTCACCAATTCCAGGCCCCACACGGGAAGGTGGAGGTTCATCTCCTGACTTTTTGTAGGAGCTTTGCAGCTCAGCTGGTGAGAATTCTCCATCACCCTGCCTTTCTCCAAGGGACTTTCCTTCAAGCACCCTTCCCAACTTCTTCCTCCTCCATGAAATACTGTTAATCTCCTTTGTTTCTCGCACTTGCCTGTGATGGGACCTTAGCTTGCTAAGCCCAGAATGCCATTCTCTGCTCTTCCCAATTAAATACATTCTGCTGGTCAAATAACTGGGAGATTGAGTTTAAGGCCAATCGAACAAATAAATACAAGAACTTGCAAGGAACAAAATCAATATGCACAAATTAGTGGCACTCCTAGGTGCTCGGAAGGAACCATCAAATAGAGACTGCAGAGAACGATCTCATTTACAACTGCATCCAAGACAGCAAGATACCCGGGAGGCCCCTGAACCAAGAAGGTGACAGACCTGTCCTCTGACAGCCCTGCAACAATGACGAAAGACAGGGAGGGGTACACACAGAGATGGGGAGGCACTGTGCTCAGGGAAGAACCCACACTGGGAAAATACCTACTCTCCCCAAAACCGTCTACAGAGTCCTCACTCTGGCTCCCGAATTTCCGGACTCGGCGCAAGCCTGGAGTGGGTGTGGACACGGGAAGGACCCCGCAGGGCTGAGGTGGGGAGAGCACAAGCACCGAAGCAGGGGGACGCTCCCTGACTGCAGACCATCTGAGGAGCCCAAGGAACCTAATCCGTGAGCACACAAACACAGATGAGGACCTAGGAGCACCCGAGCCCAGAAAGGGGGGACCCCACAGCCCCGCGCACAGCACAGCAGGAGGCCACGTCTCCTCACACAAAACGACGGAAGCCCCAGTGTCTACACAGGGCGCCCTTCCTCTGTGGGGTCCTGAGACCACGAACCCCTTGACAGTGCACTCAGGCGGCTTCTCCTCAGCTCCTCCAGCATCTGGTCCTTAGGAGGTTGGACTGCTGCCAGTGTGGGCGCGTCGTCCACAACGGGTCCGGTCAGTGTGGATGCAGAGCCACACCCTCCTCAGCTTGTCCTGTCAGGGTGGGAGGCGCCCCACATTCTCCAGAAGTCTCCACAGTGGGTCCTGAAGAGGCGGGGCTCTGGTCCCAGCTGTGGCTGTGCAGCCTGGGCTCAGGGCGGAGCTGGGGTCTGGCGCCCTCTGCAGGCGGTGCAAGGCAGTGCAGGACTGTGGGAGCTCACCCTTCAGTGGAAGGTCCTGCTCCCTCCTGGGGTCCAGCTGATGCCATTTCATTCCGGAAATTCAAGCTGCATGGAGCCCAATACCCCCCAACTTCCCCCCAAATAGCTAAGGAACAATGAATTGGAAACAATGTGGAATTACAACAGTCCTTGACCCAAACAGTGTCACTGAACATGGCCCTGATGCAGACCCACACTCTGACCTCAACTTGGTCTCAAGCCTGGACCCTACCCTAATCCAAGACCCTAACCCTAGCCCCCAACCCAAACAATGTTCACAAGAATCAAAAGGTAGAAACTGCAAATATCCATCAATGGCAAGTGCCTAAGCAAAGTGTGGTGAAGCATTTGAATTTGGGTACAGGTTCAGGTTTTAGTCAGAGTTCTAGATCAGGCTTTGGGTTTAGTGTTAGGGTGAGGGTTTAGAGTGAAGGACAAGGGAACAGAGTTATAGTTTAGGGCTTTAAGTTTATGATTTAGGCTTTAAGACTCAGGGCTTATGGGATAAAGTTCAAGGTCAAATTTGGGGTTTGACTTCATGCTGAGATTTGGGTTCAGGTTTCATGACTTGGAGGTCTGGTTTAGGGTTTGGGTTCGTGGTTCAGGGCTTGGATCCAGGGCTCAGGTACAGGCTTTGGGTTCCATTCCAGGTTTGGGATTCAGGGTTCTAGTTTGGGCTTTAAGGTCAGCTTAGGTTTCAGCGTTGGTAGGGTTTAAGGTTAGGTTTAGGGATGACACATTTTCTTCAGTTGTCATCATGGACAAAATAATTCTATCTGAAGTTTCTAAGTCAGAAATGTATTTCATCTGGGGGCGCCTGGGTGGCTCCGTGTGTTAAGCCTCTGCCTTGGGCTCAGGTCATGATCTCAGGGTCCTGGGATCGAGCCCTTCATCAGGCTCTCTGCTTGACGGGGAGCCTGCTTCCCCATCTTTCTCTCTGCCTGCCTCTCTGCCTACTTGTGATCTCTGTCTGTCAAATAAATAGAATTAGTAAAAGCTATTATATGATCTTTTACAAACCATTTCCTATCTTTGCATTCTCATGTGCCAAGACAGACAAGGATTATTTAAAACCCTGAAGAGAGTGCTCTTGCTTTTAAATTGCCTGTAACCTTCGTGTAATAGATTTATGATTGATGATAGATTTAGTTAAAATATAACTATTTAAAATATTTACTCTCAGTAAACGATTTCAACCTATGCTCATTTAAGTAACTTGGTGCATAATCCCTTTTCTATTAAACCATAGTGCAAGGACCAATGCAGCGTTTCCAGGAGAACCCCAAGCTATTTTTCTAGAATGGCTGTATGCTTATATATGGCGTCCTGTTTTCACTCCCTTTGTGGAGCACCTACCCTGGAGGTCATGTAATAACCAATGACCAAAAAAAAACAAACAGAAAACCCAAACATCCAGGTCGAAGTGCCATCCCTGCCTGGAGTGGAGGAGACTGCTCAGACAGATCCAGGGCATGCATCTCAGCCCAGGCCTGTGCTGGGGAAGCTGGTTCCTGGCTTTGGGCGCAATCTGGAAGCCAGCAAACTGACCCAAGAGTGCAGCTGGCGTTTAAGACTGATGATCTATTCGCAGCCAGGCTGCACGTGGACAGCCGCTCAGGGAGCCAGGCTAGGAGCCTGCCCAGCGCAGGTGCTGGCAATGCAGTAGCATGCCAGTGCTCAGGCCTCAGGAGTGAGGGGGCGGGGCCGGCGCAGAGAAGGTTCTTTGCTAATTTCCAAAGCTGGAAGTGAGCTCTCAGAGGACTCAGGAGGGAGGGGGGCGGGGGCGGGTCGGGGGCGGCCTGGAGAAGGGGCTTTGCTAATTGCCCAGGCGGGAAGGAGGGGCGCGCAGCGCCAGGGTGCTGTGCTGCAGCCCATTCGGGACTGCAGGACCCACCATACTCGCTGCCGCTGCGCTCCCACGCTCCAGCCTAGCCCCAGACGCTGCGGTGTCCCATTCCCCTTCAGGCCGCCTGTTGCCCCTCCCCGCCCCATGGCTTCTCTGGAGGACCCTCTGTTCACAGGTAAAGTGACACCGCGACGCGCCCTCACCTGAAGCAGAAAACACGAGCCAGGAGCAGGGTGTGGGGTGGTGGGGCCCAGCCTTCCGCCAACCCCAGTGCACCAGGACCACCTGGATGCCGCGCCACACCCTGTCCGCAGGGGGTCGGGCCAGGACAGTGCCACAGGGGGTACCGCCTCACCCCCACCAGCGGGCAGGCTAGCCCCCATAGTTCGGCACTCCCACGCGCCTGTCAGAGCCTCCTGCCATTCCCAGGGCACCCAGAACCCAGAGAGTGAGGCCTTGGGTGCTTTCTAGTGACAGATTCAAGGCAATTTTTCGACTTTGGGACTCAGAGTTAACATAGTTTTCATTTGTGATTATTATTTTTGTGTGGGGGCCGTCGCTTTTCTTTTGACCTATGATTGTTTTCACTCCCGGTTCTGAAGAAGCCCCTAAATCCTAACCCTGTTGAGGACTCAGAAAGCTCTCAGAGCAGCAGTGCTGGGGGACAGTGTGGACACATGGTTTGGTTTCTCCTCTGGCCTGCTTCTGTGGCAGCCCCGCTCTGTCCTCCTCAGACTTCAGAGCAATATCTGAACAAGTGGAGAAGCGACCAGGGGGTCAGGAAGGTGGCCACCGAAGAGTGACTTCTCTGGAGGGTGGCTGAGCTAGCAAGTGAGCATGTTAGTCCAGCTCTGCCTGCATTCAGTATGGAGCTGAACAGGGGCCAGGGAAGGGGAGGAGGAGCAGAGAGCAGGGACAAAGGGACCAAAGAGGAGATTCAGATGAAGGGAAGTAATGGGGAGGAAAGAGAAGAAACTCAGGAAGACAGGTATGTAGAAAGGAAAAGGGATGAAGAGGGCATTGGGAAAGGGCACCACCAGGGAGGGAGAGAGGGGAAAGAAAGAGGGAGGAAGAGAGGAAAGGGGAAAGGGAGAAGGGAGGAGTCAGCATGCCAGGGCTCCCCCTGCATCTGAAGAAGAGGTGGCTGGTCCAGCTTGTCAAACAGGGTGCTCACTCTTTGGTCCTAGTTTCTGCTCCCAGTGCTACTGGGCTTTTCAAAGAAGGCAGGCTGTCCCTTGGGACCTACTGGAGCCCACTGGAGCCTTCAGGAGGGTGGGAGAGGTAAGATGCCACCAGGTACTGTCTGAGCTGCTCCCAGCCACCAGCCTCACCACATGGTGCAAGAGGGACCCCAGAACAAAGGAAGGACACAGGCCAGCATGTCTGCTGGTGGCCCTGGGCACTTAGCTCATCATAGTGATCCACACCGCCTCCTCAACCCACGCTTTCAAAGCCTCCTTCTTCGTTTCTGGCTTTCATGTCTGTAGGAACATGAGCCAGATCTAACTCATCTCCGACAGACAATTCTGACTCACCCCGTGTCAGATTTTTAAGAGTGGCTGTGATAGAGTAAGATAGCAATGCTCCAACAAACGGACTGTTTCCTCCCACTTGACCTCAACAGTCTTATACATTTTCTTAGCGAAAACATCTTGTCTCCTTCCATTAAGCTCATAACGTGGTCCTTTTTTTTTTTTTTTAATTTTACAAGGTAAAGTCAGTGAACACATCCAACTTGACGAATACGTCTCTAAAATGTCAATCCAGGCAAAGCTTTTTCTGCCTACAGTTTCGAGCCTACGTAGTGACATTTTAAAAATGCTTTCAGTCCCTCAGTGAGGCTCTTTGAAGCTAGGAGGGCTTACTACGTGCCAGGCACTGTGTCAGGTGTTGGAGCTAAAGGGAAGGAGAGCTTGGAGGCTGGCTGGGGAGGGACATCCATGATACAAGCACAGCTAGAAACGGAGGCCAGTGCTAGAAAAGAGAGAGCAGGCTGCATGGAGAGTGTGTACCATGGGGCTTGTGAGCTCACGAATAAATGGGAGTAACTGGAGTGGGGAGATGGGGGAGAGAAGAGGGTCTTCCCATCAATGGGAATCACCTGTGCTTGGAGGCAGGTGGCATGAGAGGTCTCCACAGGAAGAAGGAGGCAGTGTGGTTGAAGGGCAGAGAGATGGGGCTGAACAGGCATCAGTCAGTTGGACGGGTATGAAGAGACTAATGGGAGGATTATGGGTGCCTTTGGAGGACTGAGAATTTGTTAGAAGATCAGTGCAGATTTCTATGGAGACAAATGCCAGGAACTGATAGGTCTTTGAAAGGTCACTCTGGCTGCCTTTTGGCAAAGGGGTTGGTAAAAGGCACTTGCAGGTGTGAACACACCAGGTGGGAGGTGAGTGCAGGAAATCAGGTGAGGGAGCATGGGAACTTGGTCCGGGGGTATATAAGGGAGAATAGCCTTTAAGGAGTTCCACAAATTGGCACCAGCTGTGGCTTCATTACAGAGCTGGAAGGGGGAGGTGGGTGTGTCCTGGAGGTTACAGAAATTACATGAGAAAGGGAAGTCTTTTTAGATCTCTTTTTCAACTAGAGGAACTCTCACCTTATTGATAGAATTCCAGAGTGGGAACCAATGATATGAGGACATCTTTGAAATGTCTGAATATGTTCTTCGACATCTTTGCAAGTGACGAGGAGACCTTGACCTTAGGAGGCCTTGGCCCTCTTTGTAGCCAGAAAGATTTCACCTACAGATTTGGGTTCTCCCTTTTAAAGTCAAGCAGTCAGTCCTTCCAAAGGACACCTCCTATCATTTTACCCTCTCATCATACCTCACGTGCTGGCATCTCCAAGACCCTCTGTTCCAGGTTGAGAGTATCCACTTTGGCCGGGCTGGTCTTGCCAAGAACACCACCACAGGAAATCTAGAGCCTGTAGTGCTATTAATAACATCATCTAAGACTGTGTTTGCTGCCCTCATAGCCTCTTCCCACCATGACTCACTGAAGCTTTTAACACATTGTATCCATTAAGCTATAGTTCCCAAAGCTCATCTTCTCTAGTGCCAGTAATTTTTAGGGGACCAGGCAAACCTTAAACTTGTTCCCCTTAACTGGATCCCTGTGCCCCCACAATCTCTTTGAATGCCTTTCACCATGATCCTTGAATGAGATCATGCTGAGTACCTGAGACCACTGCTGGTACCTAACACTTCTTGGCACCTTGTCTGCTAGGTTCTTGGAAGAGGAGGTGGCTATGGAGGTGAGTGGGCATGGGAGTGGGAGGATTTCTCCCTTCACTTCCCTTTTTGTGTTTTCAAATAATGGGTTTTGAGGGGGAGGGAAAGGTTAACCAGACCATTTATTTTCCATCTCCCATCGATAAAATGTTTACCACTCCCCACTGGAAGAATTTAGATCTTTCCTTTGAATCTCCAGGAAAATCTCCCAAACTCAGACCACCACCATGTGGATTCAGCCATCTACTGATTCACCTCCAGATTGTCTCCTCCTAACTGCTCCAGCCACAGGTTAAGGGCGAAATGTTCAATGCCCAAGCAATTAAGTGGGGAACACGTTTATCTAAGCAATTGCATGCAGCTCTGTATCTGCTTACAGGGGGTCTCTACCAAGCCTTTCCAACCTCAGCAAAACATGAGAAAGCCCCAGCAATCTGGGGTATATATCATTCATTCATTCCTGTGTTCAACACTCATGGCGGATCCCCACCAAGACAGTGGGAGAGCAAGGACTGGAGAAATCCTGGAAGCTGAAGTCTGAGGAGGATTTCAAATTCAAGTCAGAGATGAAAGAAACATCTGGACTTGATCCTCAGGTACATGCAGTATTCTGAACTGAGGCTAGAACCAGAGACCATTCTAATGAAAGGCCACTACAGTTGGGCTCTCACAGGTGGGCTCCAACTCAGTTTCGTGTATATTCATTCATGAAATAGCTCTTCGGGTCAACATGCAGAAGAAAACCATTTAAGAAAACTGACAATGAGGAGAGGAAAGGGAAGCCAGAAGGCATGTGAATGGGGAGAGAGGAGGAGCCAGGGCAGAAAACCAAGAATCCCTCCCTGCCCTCCTTGCTGCCAGGGAGGTCTGAGGGACTAGTTTCCACCTGGGATCCCAAGTCCAGAACAAAAGCAGCGGGGCCACGGTGGGGGAGGGAAGGGGGTCCTCAGCAGGGGCGCATGGGGCTGCCAAAAGATGGCGGCTAGAGCGCCCGCTAGCGAGGGGCACCTCGCAAGGCGCTGTCCCCAGCCCGACCCCATGCGGACCTGGGTTTGGCGCAGCGTCTGGGGTGGTCCCGGTGCCCTGGGGTTCGCGGGAGGCTGGGCCTCCACAACCCCCCTCTCCGCCCCCAGGTCGGGTCCGCGCTTTCTGCTCCAGGTGAGGGCGCGGCGCGGTGTCACTTTACCCCTGTGCAGAGGGTGGTCCTGAAAAGCCTTGGGGCGGGGAGGGGCAGCAGGCAGCAGGAGCGGGACAGCGAGGCCTCACATGGGAGCGCACGGGGGGCGAGTCCGGTGGGTCCTGCAGTCCCGACTGGGCCGCAGCACAGCACCGCGGCGCTGCCCGCCCCTCCTCCGCCAGCCCCTCCACCTCCTCCCAGACTCTCAGCCACATCCTCTGTGAGCTCACTTCTAGCTTCGGCAATTAGCAAAGCGCCTTCTCCCCGCCGCCCTCCACCCGCCCCCGCCCCCCTCCCTCCTGAGTCCTCCGCGAGCTCCCTTTTCGCTTTGGCAATTAGCAAAGCCTCTTCTCCGCGCCGCCCCGCCCCCCTCCCTCCTGAGGCCCCGCCCTGGCTGGGGCGCGGGGGGAAGCCCCGGGGGCTGCAAGCTTTGCCAGCGCTGGCGCTGGGCAGCCTCCTAGCCTGGCTCCTTGAGCGGGTGTCCACCCGCGGCCTGGCTGCAAAAAGATCATCAGTCCTGTTAACCCTGGCTGCACTCTCCCGTCAGTTTGCTGGCTTCCTGATTGCGCCCAAAGCCATGAACCAGCTTCCCCAGCACAGGCCTGGGCTGAGATGCCTGCCCAGGATCTGTTTGAGCAGTCTACTCATCTCCAGGCAAGGATGGCACTTCCACATGGATGTTTGGGTTTTTTTATTGTTTTTTGGTCATTGGTTATTATTACATGACCTCCAGGGTAGGTGCTCCACAAAGGGAGTGAAAACAGGATGCATGATATACCCCTCACCTCCCATGCTGTCTTTCTCTTAAATAATAAGCACTGCTGAACTATCTTAGATTCTGTACCTTCTCTCCAGCCATGAACCTATCACTGTCTTTAACTCTTGAAAACTTCATTAGACAAATTAATGTGGTGAAGGAAGCAATATGAGAAAGCCTATTAATCTGATGAGCATGGAACTGAACAAACCCTATAGATACTTTCCCTTTGATTTCTAGCCTATCAATACCTACAGTGAGTCACATACACTCAAGATTATTGTTTTTATTGTATACTTCATATATTCATTGATTTTGGACTCGTTATCATTTCGTTGAAGTGTTAAACTATGGTAATAAACAAACTTTTAATTAACTTTTCCTCCTATGATACAAATATAACTTGCACTTGAGCTTTAGCTAATTTTATGTTCTAAAATTGCCAAAACAAAATGATCAAGGTTTCTAGATTATTTACTGTATTTTCTACTATATAATATTGTTCTATCTCTTCTGTATAAAGAAAATGAATGCTTGGGGCTCTTGGGTAGCTCAGTGCATTAAAGCCTCTGCCTTCTGCTCAGGTCATGATCCCAGAGGCCTGGGATAGTGTCCTACATCAGGCTCTCTGCTCAGCAGGTACCCGGCTCCCCTTCCTTTCTCTCTGCCTGCCTCTCTGTCTACTCGTGATCTCTGTCTGTCAAATAAATAAATAAAATCTTTTAAAAAAGAAAATGAATGCTTGATAACTAAATGAATGCTTTACTGAACAAATTAAATATGGCAATGGCATTTTATTTTATCATGCTTCACATATTAAACTATAATATTATATCACTAGTCTACAAATAATCTACTCGCATAGTCATTTGGAAGCTTTTAGCAAAAGAATTCTTCCTCCTGATTGTAGTATAAAAGCCACAGAAATATACAGAAGACTCCTAGGATAGAAAGTTAAATCCAGTTATCCGTGATGCCTTGAGGAGGACCTGACCTATGTATGTCCTGGGATGCACTAGTAACTGTTACATGTGATAGGATTATATTTAATATATACAGTTTCATTTACTTCACAAAGGACATATAAATTTGAGAATAAAATATTTGATGAATTTATAAAGTCTATATCTATTTGTAACTAATGTGGTAGAATTAAGATGTTAATTTGAAAAAAAATTCATTGAACACATACACATATTCAATTGTTTTTATATATATAAACAGCATTATTTATTTATGTAAATAAATGCATTGTCAGTAAAATCCATTTACTTATCAATCATAAGGGTAACTTTAAGTACTAAGAATAAGAAATATGTGAAAAGATAAGTGTTCAAGAGTGCAGTTTGTGGTAATTAATACAATATGATAGGCTCATAAAAATGATATATTACTTGAACTTAAAAGCTTCTATAATTAAGCGATGACCACTTGAAATTTGTAATTAGTCTTGCTGCAGTTTTTCCTTGCACTTATTGCCCTTCCCCAGAAGTTCATTAAGAATTTCTGTGAATGTCCTTATGTTTAATCTCATTCATAGATTCCACTGCTGCTCACAAAACAAAGCCAAAAAGAGAGGTAACTCTATGTGGCACTCCATCCACAAGCAATACATTCATAAATAATTAAAAAGCTCTCTACTTCATTTGTTACCCATTCAGCTGATAATTTAAATGAGTAACTGAGGCCATTTTATCAGCACTTTTAATAGAATGCGACTCAGAAACTTCACAGTGTTATTTAAGAAGAAATGCTCACGTGTTAAGGTTTTTATTTTTTTTAAATCACCAAATAATTTTCAAATATTAAAAGCAAATGTCTCCTTTTCCTCCAAGTTTCCTTGCTATGTCAAAGTTACAAATAAATACATTAAAATCGTATTTTGAGTAGTAGATAAAAACAAAAGTTTTGAAACTGTCTGTGGGTTGAGTGTCTGGTTTAACTTGTATAAATATCTAAACTCAATGTATGTAGACTTTATTACATGGTTTTTTTTAGACTATTTAAAAATACATGCTCAGATAATGACATTATTTTATTCATTTTAATAAATAAATTATTTTATTTAATTATGTTTAGATATTTATTTATTAAATTAATGATTTAATATTTAATAATCTAAATGTGAAATATTTTAAATTCTAAAAATATTTATTTAATTAAATTGATATATTTAATATAAATATTTAATAAATTATTTAGTCATTATTATAATTATGCGATACATTATGTATTGTGTAATAATTGCATATTAATAAATAAATAAATGTATTATTTACATTATTTTATTATATTTTATTTAGTTGACAAAGAGAGGGAGAACGCAAACAAAGGGAGCTGCAGGCAGAAGGAGAGGGAGAAGTAGGCTCCCAGCTGAGCAGAAAGTTCAACCTGGGGTTCCATCCCACGACCCTGGGATCACCACCTGAGTCGAAGGCAGATTCTTAAGTGACTGAGCCATCCAGATGTCGAAGGCTTTGTATTCTTCGCTTCTAAATATTGATGCTCCTTCATCTCTGGAGTTAGTAAATTGATGTTGAGAATTCATATCAAAGAATTGATAGTAGCTGTTAAACAGAAACATGTAATTTAGGGGTAAAAAAGAGCAGAAGGAAGAGAAAGGCCAAAAGTCAAAAGCACATTAATATAAAATTTAATTAGATAAAAAAGCTGATATTCCCGAAGGGGGCTAATAAAAGAGCTGCAAAGAGCTGATAGGATTAGGAAAATTGTCCGCTCCTGGTCATTTCATAATTTTAGACTATTCCTTATTAATAAATATACTTAGTTCCAGAAACACAATCACATAAGAACATTTCCACCAAGTTTCCTCTAACAGCATTTACAAATTAGACGTTCAAACAATGCAGTTCATTACATGTTGCATCTGTATCTTAAAGTTTAAACACTTTCTGTGACACATTTTCTAAAAATTAAAATTAAAAAAAAATATATATATATATATACATATATATATATATGTATATATACATATACCTTATCCCTAAATGGAAAAAATATATATATATAGAGAGAAACCTTATCCCTAAATGAAACCTTTCTTTGTTTATTAGCATAAGTAGGTAAATTAGCAACAACAACAACAACAAACAGCTAATATTATAGAGGTAGGAATAATTTACCTTTTCATTCATTGCTATTTTCTAAAAATTCCTATTTTATTTTTTTCTCAAGTCTGTCATAATAATTTTCTAAATCTCCTGCCTTATTCAATTTTTTTCTTTTAGTGGAAATTTCTATCTCATATTTATTTTCTCTTCCTCCACTCTTTGCTGTAATAATTCAATGTATTATTAGATTTTCTGTTTTTCTCTTTATCCAGATATATCTTTTCTTTCTTTCTTTCTTTTTTAAATAATTTGATTTGCTGGCATTTTACATCAGTACATGCTTTTTTGTGGATGTTAGAAATGTCTGTGGAACTACTAGAAGAATAAACTTTTTTACCTTTAAGAAGTTTACAGTCTAGAGTGCCTGGGTGGCTCAGTTGGTTAAGTGTCTTCCTTCAGCTTAGGTCATGATGCCAGGGTACTAGGATCCAGTCCTGCATCAGCTGCCTGCTCAGCAAGGAGTCTGGTTCTTCCTCTCCCTCTGCCCCTCCCTCTCTCTCTCTAATAAATAAATAAAATCTTTAAAAATAAGACTTACTGAATCTGAGACTGAATTACTAAATTCAGTCTTAATAGAAGACAGCTAAACAAAGCAATGATCACAACTGGAAAATTTAGCGAGATCATGGTTTAACATTTTTGGTTGACACAGGACCTCTTTCAGTAACAACTTTCCCTAAATATCAATTTCTTTTTAAGGCAAAAAATTTTGACAAGAAATCCAGATCCTTCTGATCATTTTCATATCAATTTAAGGTGACATCCTCAGAGTATATAATCAAATATGTAATTATTCTATCTGTTGCCTTGTATATTGCCTGTATCTTTTTCAGACTCAAAGTTCCATTGAGGTAGAGTTTTTTTTTTTAAAGCAGAGATTTTTAAAGTGTTTGATATATACAAGATGCTTAATAAGTGTTTACAAAGCCTATGTATTACAGAAGCCTTAAACAGGCTTTAAAATAATGTAGGTGATATTAGTGGTCATATCAAACAATTTTTAGGTTTCAGTCATGTAAGTATCTACATTTCTCAGAGACAGAGAAACATACAAATGGTCTGGGTCCAGTAGGATAATGCTAGCATGTGTTGTAAATTCTCTTATATGACCTTATTCTTGCAAGAATTGGTTATGTGGCAGAAAAAAAGATATCACTATCTTATACTTTATTATTTAAAGAGATTTATGGAAGTCTTAATTTCTTACACTACACCTTTGTTTCAGTGGACCCAATTTCCGTGGTAATGGTGAGAGGAAAGTAGGCAATTTAGGAAGCAGCAAAAATCTCCTACAAGGCACTATAAAATAAGGCTTGTTCTAGATCATGGGTCTGTCCAAAGGGGAATGTTAAGGGGTAGAATGGATGATGGATGCATTGTGGACTTATAACTTTAAGATTAATACTGTTATGCCCCAATAATGGGTCTATGATTAAAGGAGCGAGACTGATGTAAAGCAAAGGTCAAGCAAAGCTTTATTTCATGCCAAGCATCAAGAATCTAACCGAACGTTTGGGGCCACACCTCTTATGAGAGAAGGCAACCCTTTGCTGTTTCACAGTCTAGCTTTTAAGGGCAAAGGCCATGCAGTCAGGCCTGGCCACGCACAGGTGACCAATGAGATTTTAACACACACAGGAAACTGCACAGTGAGGCTAGATGACCAATTGAGGTTCAATTTACCCTAGTATAGACATTTGACCCAGCCTATTACACCTTGATTAGGATTAGTGCCAAAAAGGTTCCCAAAGGGTGGAGGAGTGGGGCATACTCCTTAGTATCTAGGGAGACAATATGCAAACACCGCCCCCCCTCCCGTTGATTGATGTCTCCACCTGGCCTGACCCACCCTTGTATATGGGCTTTGTTACCTGGAGCTGATTACCAGGACTTGTTTTTAAGTGAACCCCCTGGGGGAAGGGGAGCAAGGACAGTTTAAGGGTTAACCTCAATGAAAGCCTCTTGCTAAAATATAAAAATATAAAATAGGTCCTTACATTACAACAACTCAGTAGGGAAAGTTCCAGTGTGGTGATAAAAGAAGTGAGGTAACTTGCATTGCACATTTTTTTTTTAAAACGTGTAAGTTGTATTTTTCCGTGCCATTACATCATACTTTATCTTCATCTCTGTCTACTAGTTTAAAACTAGTTAAACAAATTCAACAATTTTTTAAAAAATATTTTATTTATTTATTTAAGAGCAAAAGCCAGAGAGAGAGAGAGAGAGAGCATGAGCAATATGGGGCTCGATCCCAGGACTCTTGAGATCCTGATCTGAGCCAAAGGCAGACACTTAACTGACTAAGCAAATGAGACTCCCACAAACTCAACAATTTTATAAAATTTTTATTTGTTGGGGTGCCTGGCTGGAACAGTCAGTAAAATATGTAAATCTTGATCGTGGGGTTGTACGTTTGAAATCCACCTTGGGTGTAGAGGTTTTATTTAAAAATAAAATCTTTAAAAAAATTTTTTTTCATTTTTTTATTTAAGCCATTGTATGGCAGTGTTGATCACTATATTGTACACCTGAAAGTAATATTAACCTTATTTTAACTAACTACAATTTAAATAAAAACTTTAAAAATAAAATAAAAATAATAATCATAAAAATAAAAAAGAGGAAAAATTATTTGGCAGGCAATTTTCTTAATTGCATTATTATTTATTATTATCATAGTCTGTGTGTGTCGGTGGGAAGTGGCTGGTATTACAGTGAGTTCCATATCTGTGTTACACTGAGGTCCATGTCTGTAGTCAGTCTTTTTTTTCTTTTAGTTTATTTTCAGGGATCCAAAATTCATTGTTTATGCACCACACCCAGTGCTTCATGTAATAAATTCCCTCCTTAATACCCACCACTGGGCTCACCCAACCACCTGCCACCCTCCTCTTCAAAACCCTCAGTTTGTTTCTCAGAGTCGACAGTCTCTCATGGTTTGTCTCTCCCTCCGATTTCCCCAAGCACACTTCTCTCCATCTCCCAGTGTCCTCCACGTTATTCCTTATGTATTGAGTCTTATAAAAACTTTTATTTCTTTCCCTATTCTGCTTTGCATATGCTTACCTTAGATGTTAAAATGTTATAAACCTCTCCTGCCTGGTCCATTTTCTCTCTCTTCTCTCATGATTTCTCATGCTCTCCCTGCCAACCCCACATGCCTTACAATATCTGGATATGACTAATTTCTTCCTGAGCTACTTTATTCTACTCTGCCATATGGTCGCCCTTCCCTCTTCTGTACCATATCTTCTATCCCCTGCATTTGTGCTTTAACAATACCTAATTCTTTTCACTACATCTGTATCTTTGAGGTCAATACTCAGTAGTGCAATCGCTGGGTCATACGCTAGCTCTATTTTACTGGAAAGAAGGGCCATATGCACCCCAGTGTTCATAGCAGCAATGTCCACTATAGCCATTCTGTTGAAAGATCCAAGATCCCCTACAACAGACAAACGGATAAAGAAGATGTGATCCAAGGATACAATGGAATATCACTCAGCCATCAGAAAGGATGAATACCCAACTTTTGCATCAACATGGATGGGACTGTAGGAGATTATGTTAAGTAAAATAAGTCAAGCAGTGAAAGTCAATCATCATATGGTTTCACTTATTTGTGGAACCTAAGGAATAGCATGGAGGACATTAGGAGAAGGAAAGGAAAAATGAAGTGGGGGTATTGGAGGGGGAAATGAAACATGAAAAACTATGGACTCCAAGAAACAAACTGAGGGTTTTAAAGATGAGAAGGATGTGGGGATGGGTGAGCATGGTGATGGGTATTAAGGAGGGCACATATTGCATGGGGCACTGGGTGTTTTACACAAACAATGAATCATGGAACACTACTTCAAAAACTAATGATGTATTGTATGGTAACTAGCATAACAGAATTAAAAAAAAAAAGGAGGGGGACAATACCTAACACTCAATCTTTGCTAGTTTCTTGTTTACCTCCTTTTAAGAGTAAGCTCATTAGTGTTTTTGTTTGTTTGTTTGTTTGCTTTTTTTGTCTCAACTAAAAGAAGAAAAATAATACACATTATTTTGAAAACTTTTTGAACAGTGTACAAACGTTAGTCAAGTCCACAATGTCTCATCTCTTCTTCCTCCTAACATGGCTAAGTTGAAAAACCCTTTATCTGGGAAAAGATCATTCTCCAGCCACCTTGTGTAAGATTTTGGCTTTAGCTTAGATTATCCTTTCTTTCCTTTTCTGAAAATAAGTTGAAAATATTAATAGCCTCAGTTTCTTCTTCCAAAATATGACTGCTTCTTTACCAAGTGCAAAAGCAACCCATTTTGACCATAGTAAACAGCTTGGACCTACTTTTTTTGGCTCACTGTTTTAGTGAGACAAGTGGAGTGAAGATGACACACCATTTCCAAATGTATTAATAATTGGTAGACCATACTTCTAAATTGAAGTTTTGTTGCCATTAAACTATGACCAGACTCGCTATAATTACAGAGGTAAATTCTTTATATTTACTATATTTGAAATTACCATATAATACCAAAATAAAATTATGATTATGTGAAGAGTCTGTAATATTAAGAAGATGACTTTGAAATGATTGCTTATCTAAATGAAATTTCCCATTTTATAATCTTGTATAAGCTTCCATTGTCATTTCTATTTAAAATCTATTAGAAGGCACTCTTATTTTCCCTTAAGTGGGAAGTCAAATGTGGAACAAATTCATCCCAAAGGAACTGATTCTATATTCCACTGAAGACCAGGTGGCTTCCATGTGGCATTTTGCCTCTTGCATATTGTTCATCTCCTACAACAAATGAGGGTATGCTCTTTAGTAAACTAATTCAACTCAATTAGAGACATTGTCTTCAAGGGATAACATCATAGAGACTAGAATCAGAATCATACTTTTGGGAAAATTGGGCCCAGGATTTTTGTTTTGTTTTGTTTTGTTTTAAGATTTTATTTATTTATTTGACAGACAGAGACCACAAGTAGGCAAAGAGGCAGGGGGGGGGGTTGGGAAGCAGGCTCCCTGCTGAACAGAGAGCCTGATGCAGAGCTCGATCCCAGGACCCTGAGATCATGGCCTGAGCCGAAGGCAGAGGCTTAACCCACTGAGCTACCCAGGTGCCCCTGGGCCCAGGTTTTGATGGCTTCTTTCCTCAATCTTATAAAACCTATGTGAACTCTACTGGATGCCAGAACTGCTTAAAAATATTTGGTCCCTTGTAATTTTAACCTTCCAGTATTCAATGCACCTGATCCATGTAATATCCTATAGTATTTTTGTCAAATGAAGACTCTCAAAGTGTGTTTCTTGGGAGACACTTTTCAATTGGTTGCTTACATTTCTGCATTTATTATTTGTTCTAGGCCATCCTTTGAAGATGGTTGTATTGAATAGACTTAGAAGACAGAAATAGTATCTTTTTTTTAACTTAACCTGTTGTGTTTGCAAATATTATCTGCCTCTGTTTTGATTCTTCTTGTGGGAACTGAGGCTCAGAACTGATATATAACTCCCACCCCTACACACACACACACACACACACACACACAAATACTGTTAATATTCTGGCTACCTCTATTGCTGTGAATATTAAACTATATTATTTCTGAACCATGAGTCTGCGTCTTCTATCAACACCCAAGAAACTATGGCAGACTCATACACCAGCTTTCAAATAAGGAAAAATAATCTCAGATGCTTTATATTTTTTGATAGTGTTACCTACTTCTGAACATATGACTGAACACATATAAAGCTGGAGCCCTGACCATTTAGAGCTTCTTCTGTGGAAGAACTATGCATTCACTAGTAAGCAAAAGTAGTTTCATCTTTTTTTTTTCCTCCTGGACACCATTTCCTCTCTCACACTGTTGCTCAAATTGGATGGAGTCTAAGGTCCTTTGAGGAAATTTTTGTTTAATGACTCAAAATAAAATAGGAAGAGTCTAAAGTGCTAAAAATAATTCTAGATAAAAGGTATAAGATCATGCCAGAAAGGATAGTAATTTTATCTAACAACTGCCTGTTCACCCCTTATTTGTTCATTAACTAATCTCCAAATTCCTGACTAAATCCCTTTTGTAAGCCAGAATGTGAGCTAAAAACTGGGATTTTAAAAAATTTTCATTTGAAATCCAGTTAGTTAACATATATGGTTGTATTAGTTTCATGTGTACAATATAACATATAGCACTCAGTGCTCATCATGACAAGTGCTCTAATTAACCCCATCACTTATTTAATCCATCACTCCTTTCAGATCCCGTCAAGTAACCATCAGTTTGTTCTCCTTAATGAAATGTCTGTTTCTTGCTTTGTTTCTCTTTCTATGTCTTATTATTTCCCCTTTGCTTGTTTGTTTTGTTTCTTTTATTCCATATATGAGTAAAGGTATTTGTCTTTCTCTGACTGACTTATTTCACTTTTAGCATTATACTGTCTAGTTCCAACCATGTTATTGCAAATGGCAAGATTTCAGTCTTTTTTATGGCAGAATAATATTCCATTGTATATACATAACACTTATTCTTTATTTATTCATCAATTGATGGATACTTGGGCGCTTTCCATATCTTAGATTTATAAATAATGCTGCTATAAACATAGGGGTGCTAGCATCCCTTTGAATAAGTTTTCTTATATTCATTGGGTAAATACACACCAACAGGATTGTTGGATCACAAAGGACTTCTATTTTTAAATTTTATGGAAATTCCATACTGTTTTCAAATATGGCTGTATCAGTTTGCATCACCACCAACAGTTCACAATTGTTACTTTTTCTTTTTTTTTTAAGATTTTATTCATTTGACAGAGAGAGATCACAAGTAGAGAGAGAGAGAGGAGGGAGCAGGCTCCATGCCTGGCAGAGAGCCTGATGTGGGACTTGATCCCAGGACCCTGAGATCATGACCTGAGCTGAAGGCAGAGGCTTAACCCACTGAGCCACCCAGGCAGCCCCCACAAGTGTTACTTTTTCACATCCTCTCCAACACCTTTTGTTTCTTGTAGTGTTGATTTTAGCCATTCTGACAGGTTTGAGGTGGTATCTCTTTCTAGTTTTGCTTTGCAATTTCCTGATGATACATGATGATGGACATCTTTTCATGTATCTACTGAACATTTGAATGTGTTCTTTGGGGAAACACTTGTTCATGTCTTCTATCCATGGTTTTATTGGATTATTTGTTTTTGGATGTTGACTAAAAACTGGATATTAAGTAACACACAAGACAGGTTTCCTTGAGCTTAAATTTTATTTGCATGAGTATCATTAACAGGAAAAAATATGCATATGGGTATGTACAAGTGTGTTTATGTATACATCTATCTATCTATCCTCTATCCCATGTCTTCTAATTGTGGTAAATCCTGTAAGGTGGGGAATGGGATAGTCTGAAGAAATATGCTTCTGGATATGCTGGGTAAGCAAATTTAATTGCACTCAGATGCATTGGATATAAGTGAATCACTCAAATGAGTTATTTAATATTATATAGAAACAAATTAAAAGTTTATGTAGTTGAAAATAATAGGTAGTTAAAATAATTTTTTTGTTTGTTGTTTTTGTGTCTTTTTTTGTTTATATATACTATGGTGTGAATGTTTATGTCTCCCAAAATCATATTATGGAATCTAACTCTGGAAGTGATAGTATTAAAACTTAGGGGCCTTTGGGAGGTGATTAGGTCATAAGTGGGATTACAGTCCTTTTAAAGGAGACCCCAGTGAGTTCTCTTGATTCATTCATCATGTACGTTTACAGTGAGAAGATAGCCATCTATGAGGAAGTGGGCTCTCCCTGGATCTGCCCATTCCTTAATCTTGAACTTCTCCGTTCTAGAACTGTGAGAAATAAATTCCTGTTCTTTATAAGCTATTAAGTCTATATCATGTCCGTTATAGCAGCCTGCATGCAGAAGGACACTATGACCTAAAATGAGAGCAATAAATATAAAGTTTCAGTAAAGTCAGTTGGTACAATGTTTTTTTTTTTTTTTTAATTAGAGAAGACATGCTGCTTCATGTTAAACCTTGATATTGTATATGTTTCTTGAAGGGCCACTTCTTACTCCTTTGTGTGTTTTCCACAAAGTCCAGGATGATGCCTTACATAAAGGTAATATTTTATAAATACTGCTGGAAATATATACTTCTCTAAAATCTTATTTTGCCTACAGATTACTTGGATCCACTTTGCCTTGTGTAGAATATTTGAAATATATTAAGAACAGAATGTCTCTCTAAATAACATTTAGAATCATCATTAGTTTATGACTCCTGACTGATTTGTTTATGCAGTGATACTTACTGCAAGAACACTGAAGTTTGTAATATAATTTTGAATTAATCACCAAGCTAGTTTATTTTAACTTATGAAAAAATAATTTCTCATGTTGGTTTAATTCTGCTCTTATGTTATGGTCATGACATTTTCATTAAAATAAAGTAGAACATAGAAGTAAATAATAAATGAAAAATAAAAATAAAAAAATAAAAAAATAAAAGCAAATCTCTTGTGAAATGTTAAACTTTTCTTACTTATTTTGTTTTGCTTTTCCTCTACCATGCTGGCAAAGCTGTATATTGCAGATAGGTACAATTTTCTAGGTGCTAGGTTTGTTACTTTTGCTAAAATTTTCAAAATATAAGGAGTTGAATAGTCATGGATTGTTTATTAAACTCCTTATCTACACATATAAAAATAAAACAATGATGGTGACCTGGGTATTTCTAAAATTGTATTCTGTTTTTCCATATTATGGTTTACAATGTAATTAATAAAGATTCTGCATATATTAACATCCATCCCCTTCTATCTCATCTGTATGTCCATACAGAGCATGTATGATTTCTATTCATTTCTATGTTGTGGTGAAGAGATTGTCTGAAGTAGCCTATATTTATGCAGGTAGATCTTAAGCTAAGGTGCTCTTGTTTATTTGCTTGTTCGTGATCAGTATGTTTGAAAGATGGTAACTATTGCATCAGGTGTGACGATTAAAAAATATTATTGGTGGCTGATACACTGTGATAAAATAGGTAAGTCAATTCATAATTTGTTAATTAAATTAGAAAAGAAATTCCTTTGGATTTGTTCTTTATTAAGAGTTTTTTTTTTTTTTAACGAATGCCTTGGGATGTTTTTTGTGTAATATATATCACATGCCTCAACCTTTAAATTTGAATGTAGAAAAGAGTTATCAGAATGAGCCTAGAAAATATTGTTATGGGGGCGCCTGGGTGGCTCAGTGGGTTAAGCCGCTGCCTTCGGCTCAGGTCATAATCTCAGAGTCCTGGGATCGAGTCCCACATTGGGCTCTCTGCTCAGCAGGGTGCCTGCTTCTTCCTCTCTCTCTGCCTGCCTCTCTGCCTACTTGTGATCTCTCTCTGTCAAATAAATAAATAAAATTAAAAAAAAAGAAAACATTGTTTTGAAATATTTTTGTTCTGTTGTATTATGTTAACTTAGGAAATAATGGTAGTTATTTTTATTAGCATTTCCTACTTTCCACATGCCCTTACAGATGAGATATCATGTTTTTCCTACTCTTTTTATCGTGGTTGTTATATTCTTCATGATCAATAACAATCAATGAAAATTCCTAACATTAATTTTCTTTGGGAAAGTGATATTTTAGCAGGAATCCATGACCTAAAATTTTAGCTGTTGTTCTTCCAGGAGATGAGACTATCAATGTTCCCGAAATTTCAAGAAATAGAACTTATTAATTGTGTTGGTTGATGTTTATTGTCTCTGAACTTAGAGGTGCATAATTCAATTTAAAATTTATTTTGGGGGCGCCTGGGTGGCTCAGTGGGTTAAAGCCTCTGCCTTTGGCTCAGGTCATGATCCCAGGGTCCTGGGATCGAGCCCCGCATCGGGCTCTCTGCCTAGCAAGGAGCCTGCTTCCTCTTCCCTCTCTCTCTGCCTGCCTCTCTGCCTACTTGTGATCTCTATCTGTCAAATAAAATAAATAAAATCTTAAAAAAACCGGAGTGGACATTATGGGGGTGCTTATCTGAAATTGAGGGACATTATAAAAAAATAAAAAATAAAATTTATTTTGAATTGAAAACAAGATCTTACTGAAGTTTAGGCATCCCACTTTATATCAGGCCTCCAGTACATTCTAATTTATTTATAGAAAATATCATAAACATGAATGACACTTTTCCTATTGCATTTATATGAAACTGCAATGACTCAAAGATGTCAGATTTGAAAAGCACTACCTTTCTATAATTTCTGTTTCCTAGGAGGAATGGATATACCATTTTAGCTCAATTATCCAACAGTATTCAAAACCACCATGAATTTTAAAACATAGTTATTACACCCTAAAAATCAAGTATGAAAATGTATAAACAACCAAATCTCTATCTGTAAATGAAATACTCCCACACAGACGGGTTTTAAAACTTTCTAACTTAAGGAATTTGATAGCACAGACTCAGGGTAGTAGTTTCAGTGCCTACAGTATACTTTCAGGGAGAGAGTAATGTAAGCTCTGAGTCACTTTCTGCCTAGAGATGACCTAATAGTGGTTCTGGCATTGTTTGTTTGTTTTTGAAAATACGTTCCTGGGCGTCATTCAGAAAATGCAGAGTTTGGCATCTATATAAATTAAGGATGATCTTTTTGAACTTTTGTCTTTCATTACATCAAATTACCATAATTGGACAGAAATTCCACTAAATTAAGCATTGTTAGGAAATGTGTAAATTGGAGCTACTCAAATTAGTTGCTCTTTGAACTATGTGCTGTTGGTTCAGGATTAGATAAGGATTTTGAAGGCAAACCTAAATCATTGCTTCCTTTTTTGAGAGATTCTCAGCATATTTTCTTAAAATTAGCTGAAATAAACAATGTGTTTAGTCGCAAAGTGATTTGCATTTTTGCACAAACTCCCTATCTCCTTGAGAATTATAACAGATATTTCATGAAACATCATTGATCTTTACTTTGTTACACTTCTGTAAAGTACATTTAGAGTTGCCAGTTAAAGGTGTTAGTGTTGAGATGAAATGTCATGCATTTTTCTTCACTTCCATGCAAATGAACACAGTAAATTATTAAGACACAATGAAGAAAAAAAAATTGACAATGAGTTCCAGATTTTAAAAATCACTTGCCATTCAATCCAAATTGTGAGTTTGATCAGTTACCGAACACTTTATAATGCACCCCCGGTAATTTTACAGAGATTACTTTTTTCTTACCAATTCTTGATTATTCTGTCTTGCAATGCAGAGAAAGCTAACTAATTTAAAATAAACTTCCGTTAATTTTGATTGTTATAAACTTAAAATTGATTAATTTCCATATACAGAGTTTAAAATGTTCACAATTTACATTAAATATATATTCTGTGTATACCTTGGAAAAATTATACTGAAAATTGAAATTAAAATGATGTTGTATATAGCTGCAAGAAGCCGCCTGTCCCATTTCATCTTACTATATAAGTTGTGTCAGGTAATTTATAAAATCCCTGCTGCATAACAAATCTATTTTTTGTTGGAATGGGTAGTAATGTTTCTTCTTATTTCGAAATAAGAGTTGGTCTATGAGTGCCTCTGCAACTGTATTTTTCCTAAGTGGCTTCATGGTCCTGAACTGAGAAAGCTCAGAGCATTAAACATCAAAGTAATATATTTTGACACAATTAGACATCAAGGAAATGCAATTAAAATGACACTGAGAGGGCGCCTGGGTGGCTCAGTGGGTTAAGCCGCTGCCTTCGGCTCAGGTCATGATCTCAGGGTCCTGGGATCGAGTCCCGCATCGGGCTCTCTGCTCAGCAGGGAGCCTGCTTCCCCCTCTCTCTCTCTGCCTGCCTCTCCATCTACTTGTGATTTCTCTCTGTCAAATAAACAAATAAAATCTTTAAAAAAAAATGACACTGAGATATCACTACACACTTACCAGAATGGCTAAAATAAAATATAATGACAAGCCCAAAAGAAAAAAATATACCATTTGATGATACACAATGGCAAGTTGTACCATAACTTAACCATCTCAGACTAGTGTAGTGTTAAATTTGTTTTTCTAAGCCATGTTTTGGGTCACTTACCACTTTTCAAGGATATAAAGTGCTATCATTTTACTTAAAACTGTGAAATTTGGTCAGATTTAAATTTCAATTTATGTTAAAACATTCTGTAAACTGTGTTAGACTTTGACATTTGTTCCCTCAGTTCAGTGAATAACACTATATCATATTCTGAAAAATACGCTAATTTTTATTTTGAAAAATATCCCTTTTTCCTCTTATGGTAATTATTAATATGAATTAATAGTAGAATTTGATATGGTCCAATATGACCATAAATACTTTATAGTATATTATCAAATTTAATAATGAATATAATGTACTTCTTTGGACAATTTTTAAAGACCAGTCTACTCTTAAAACAAAAAAAATGGAGATGCACTTCTTTAGTTCACACAAATTTCATTTTATTATATATAACCTCAGATAAATTTCAACAAATCATAATTTATTAAAATCATGTCTACTTAAAAATCTCATAGAAGAGTTAAACCATCAAAAATAAAAATAAACACACACAACACACACACATCACCCATGTATTGGCAAATCACAATTGCTGTAACAATACATTAGGCATTCCACAGTTAAGGGCTATCAAAATTTCCATCAGTGACAAAAAGATTTGTATCCAAATGGACTGATTTTCCAGAATCCAAGAAAAAGTCTCCTAGGATTTATTTAAAGGTAAATATTTGAACAAATACTTCTTAAATTTAGGATATTCAGAACATACGATTAAAGAATATTTGCAGTGCAGACTATATTCAATCCTTCCTTCAAAATGTGCCTTTGAGTACATAATTCTGTTTTCTCGATCTCAATTGAGCTGTCTTCCAAGGAAGTTTTCCAAAATGTGTGTCTCTGTGTGATAAATGTTCTAAGACCTAACATGCTTCATTGTATTTTTACTGTGCTCTCAAATTTAATCAATAATTTGGATTGATGTATAATACCTAGTTTCAAATATCTTTTCCATCTATAAAAACTCCCAGCTGTCTCTTTATATGCTATTACTATTGAGAATTGTGCTGTCAGTATTATTCTTGTACATTTTAGGTGATCTGTTCTTCTCTTGGGCATCATTTATGCTCTTCTCTGTTTTTGATATTCTTAAAACTCACCATAATGTATACGAGTGGTTTTTAGTGTGTGTAGTTTTTGTTTTGTTTTGTTTTGTTTCTGATATCTCGTGTTTGGCATCATTTTAAGTCTGGTATCTTTTATCTTTCTTTAATTCTCCAAAATTTATCTCAGTACTTATTTAAATATTTTCTTTATTTTTTTTTCTCTTCTGCTGTATTTGGGCAGAAGTCATTAATTTGTTTGTTTGTTTTTCCCAACTCATTTATTCATTTTACAGCTATATTCATCTTAGTCTCCATTTATTGTATTCTTTATTTCAACAATTTTCACTTAATTTATATTCACAGTATAGTATCTTTCTTTTCCTTGTATATGTATATCATTATTTTATCATATACTTTTAAGCTATTTTTAAAAATATTTTATTTATTTATTTGACAGTGAGAGATCACAAGTAGGCAGAGAGGTGGGCAGAGAGAGAGGAAGAGAAGCAGGCTACCTGCTGAGCAGAAAGCCCGATGTGGGGCTTGATCCCAGGACCCTGAGATCATGACCTGAACGGAAGGCAGCGGCTTAACCCACTGAGCCACCCAGGCGCTCCTTTTAAGCTATTTTTTAAAAGTACAGTCATTCTTTTTTTTTTTAAGGTTTTATTTATTTATTTATTTGACAGAGAGAGATCACAAGTAGACAGAGGGCAGGCAGAGAGAGAGAGAGGGAAGCAGACTCCCTGCTGAGCAGAGAGCCTGATGCAGGACTTGATCCCAGGACCCTGAGATTATGACCTGAGCTGAAGGCAGTGGCTTAATCCACTGTGCCACCTAGGCGCCCCTAAGCTATTTTTTAAATTCCTGTTCCCATAACACTTGGATTGGCATATAAAGTTAACCACATCATATTTTTTAGGTTAGTAATTGTACTTTTTATGTGCATAGTTATTTTGGTTCATGAGTTCAGCTCTTCTTAGGATCATCAAATCTCTGTAAAGTCTGGGTATGCTAGGATTTTCTAAGCAACAATAAAATACATTGAAACCTGGTAGCTTAATTATAATAATGTTTTCTTTCTCAATCATTCACAATAGTATTCCATTCTGAGTAGCTTCCTTCTATTTTGCAGCTATAGTGTTTGGAAAAACTTGAATTATGATATTACTGTGATAATGTGAATTAGTCAGGGTTTTTCAGAGAATCGGGAAGAGAAAAAAAGGAAGATATTCTCCAGGGCCAACTCTAGAAGTGACTATTAAAACATCTGTCCAAATTCAATTGAACAAAACTCAGAAATGCCATCTCCAGTGAAATACAAAAAAGATTATATATAGTTCTGGGCACACACATCTCATTTGACCCAATGATGTATATCAATGAAAGACTGAAGGCCAATCACCACTCCATGGGAGAATTTAAAAATAAATTTACTAATGAGGCCAAGAATTCAGAATCACAAATACTTCAGAACTAATAATAACTGCCTTCACTTGATGTTATTCTATAAGATAAATCCTACGGTCAAGTTTCAATTTTAAATTCTTAAATCCTTATGAAGAAGCATCATTTGGAGGGAGCAGTTTTCATAATTTATCATCCATCAGCCTTTTTTAAAAGATTTTATTTATTTATTGGACACAGAGAGAGAGAAAGAGAGCGAGAGAGAGAGATCACAAGTAAGCAGAGAGGCAGGCAAGCAGGGAGGGAAGCAGGCTTCCTTTTGAGCAGTGCCCGATGTGGGGCTGGATCCCAGGACCCAGAGACCATGACTTGAGATGAAGGCAGAGGCTTAACCCACCACCCACGTGATGAGAGAGCCACTCAGGTGCCCCTCATCCATCAGTCTTAATTGATTGGAGGAAAATGTGTGGAGGAATAATGCCTTAGGGAGCTAATCTCTCTAAAGAATTTTCAAGTCTTTACCCCTTCAAGGTTTTGTACAGTTCTGATAGCCTCTAAACATCCAGCGGATTTCTACAGTGACAGGCCTGTTAAAACCTGTCTTCAAACCAGGAATAGAGCTTGAAACATACCAGTCAAGGGCAACTTTGAGTATTTTAAGGCGTTTATCATCATTTCTTTGTTTTTGGTTAATATCTGAAATAGTTCCATATTACACTGGCATAATTTCTCCAGAGCTGACTTTGAAGGAGGCATTCAGTTCCAGCTAGTTCCATATTTTGGCAAGAACTATACTTCTATATTAAAAAAAAAAAACATATTTTAGGGCGCCTGGGTGGCTCAGTGGGTTAAAATCTCTGCCTTCGGCTCAGGTCATGATTCCAGGTACCTGGGATTGAGTCCCACAGTGGGCTCTCTTCTCAGCTGGGAGCATGCTTCCATTCCTCTCTCTCTGGCTGCCTCTCTGCCTTCCTATGATCTCTGTCAAGTAAATAAATAAAATTTTTAAAAAAACATATTTTATACCAGTTATTCATGTTTATTAACTAAGATATCACAATACAAATAATACAAACAGTTGCTCTTTATTAATACCTTCAACCAATATCAAAAAATATGTCATATTTTCTCCAAAAATTTTATATCATCTGATAGGTCAGATATATATAAAATTACATTTAAAGTTTTAAAAATATCAGCAAATATTTTCATTTAAATGCCAATTTGAAAAGAAATCTACTTTTCCAAACACGACTTTTTATCCTATTTATTTTGAATTTTGTCAACAACTGATAAAATGTTTAGCGAGACTATAAATTTTAGATCGAAAAAAATGATTAATAGATGTAGGTTCAAATTATTATGTTCCATTAAAAATGATTTAGTCTTTGATGAACATCTGTTTGGTAATATGTTGTATCCAGATATAGTCAATTAAAGACATATATAAAATTATAGGGAAATGACATCTTCCGTTCCATTATGAGTAGAGCTTTTAAAATGCTATTTGCCACAACCTGTCATCTTGTCATTATGTAGCATTATGTAGCAATTAAAAAATGTATACTCTTCACTTAGAAGTCTTTTGGAAATCTAAAATATGACTTCCTATGGTTTGTGTCTCCATATTGCTTTATTGCCAGTTAAAACAAATCCACATGCTTTGATTCAAAGGTAATAAATTCCTCTTATTTGGAAAAAGGATGTTTATTTTTGTTCTCTCACCCTTAGCAGGTGGTTTCATTTTAGCACACTTCAGAGTTATAATTTCATGCTTATTAAAAACATTTATTTTGATCTACATAGATGAATGAAACTTTTATTTTATTAAATTATTTGCCAAAAATTCTGTGAGTTTTTAAAATGTATTTCATTTGAAGGGTTATTTTAGAGCATTCAAAGAGGATCTAAGAGTGTGGTATTATGCAGTTTTTAAGTAGGTATGAAATGGTTAATTATAGGATTGTTTCTTTAGGCTTATGTATATTGTCCATTATATGCTATAAAATATTTTGAAAGTAAATTTAAAGTATGTTTTATGTAGTTTATTTTTTGGAAAAAAATATTGAAATGACTTATGAAATTCAGTATACTCTCAACATTAATTTATTTTGAAATTTACCAGTTGTCTACTGAACTATTATATGGCAGATATTACTTCAGACTACACTGGTAAATGAAATAATTGGCTTTGTAGAACTTTTATTTTAATGGGTGAGACAATTCAAAGCTATAAACCTTAATAAAAATGGCATAGTGCATTCAAAAAGGAAGAGTACAATGGGGAAAAAGAAAAATTCGATCAGGGTGAGAAAAATCAAGGTTGCTAGGCAGGGGATGGGGAGTTAAATCTTTTAATAGAAAGATCAGGGTACTTACAATGAAGCTGACAATTGAACAAATGTATGGAAAGGTGATGAATTTGCGCAGAACTATCAGCAATAAGGTCACTCCAGACAAAGGAATTGGCTATCTTGAAGGCCATAAGGTTGGATCATGCCTGGCATATCTGAGGAATAGCAAGGAGGCCACTGTGAGTGACTGAAGAGTAGCAGGGAAAGAGGTCACAGAGGTTAAATGAGTGGCTAGATCATGTAAAAGCTTAGAAGTCATTGTAAAACTCTGGCTTTTATATTTGGAAACTTACTGTGTGATAGAATTTCTGCTAATAACTGAGAGTTCAATTGTCCATAAACTTTCAAGGATTCTTATTCTAGTAAGACAGAATAAAGAGAAAGAGTTCATATTTTCACATGGTGTAACAAATGCTCGGAGATACAAGTGTAGGAAGCTATGGGAGCACAGAAGAAGGCACTAAAATCACAAAATGATGTTGTATATAGCTGCAAGAAGCCACCTGTCCCATTTCATCTTACTATATAAGTTGTGTAGGTAATTTATAAAATCCCTGCTGCATAACAAATCTAATTTTTGTTGGAATGGGTAGTAATGTTTCTTCTTATTTCGAAATAAGAGTTGGTCTATGAGTGCCTCTGCAACTGTATTTTTCCTAAGTGGCTTCATGGTCTTGAACTGAGAAAGCTCAGAGCATTAAACATCAAAGTAATATATTTTGACATAATTAGACATCAAGGAAATGCAATTAAAATGACACTGAGATATCACTACACACTTACCAGAATGGCTAAAATAAAATATAATGACAAGCCCAAAAGAAAATATATACCATTTGATGATACACAATGGCAAGTTGTACCATAACTTAACCATCTCAGACTAGTGTAGTGTTAAATTTGTTTTTCTAAGCCATGTTTTGTGTCACTTACCACTTTTCAAGGATATAAAGTGCTATCATTTTACTTAAAACTGTGAAATTTGGTCAGATTTAAATTTCAATTTATGTTAAAACATTCTGTAAACTGTGTTAGACTTTGACATTTGTTCCCTCAGTTCAGTGAATAACACTATATCATATTCTGAAAAATACGCTAATTTTTATTTTGAAAAATATCCCTTTTCCCTCTATGAATTGGGCCATGGAGAAGGTGACACCGACTCGCTTCGCAAACTGCCTTGGTGAGAGACCCAGGCAGCTCCAGAGGTTTGGGACGGCCTGGGGTCCTCTTGGCCCACCCATGACTACTCCAGTCAAGTGTAGTGATCAGGCCTGGGTTGATGAGGAGTGGTTGCTATGACCTCAAAGCTTTGTGACATCACAGATGCTGGCTTCACTGAAGCAGCTGTCCCTCTCCCATAACCTTGGTGTCCTATGGCTTTAAGTAGGAAGCTCCGGGAAGGACAGAACAAGAGCCCTCTGAACCTGATCAAGAACTCAGGATGTCTTGTGGGTTAATGTCCAACTTCCCCTTTCTGGAGACATAGAGGAAGGAAAATGACATTCAGTATACCTTCCTTTAGGCCAACATATCCCCGGAGATGGCAAGGTGTCCTTTTCCACTACAATTTCTAGATATTTCAAGAAAAGGTGAGGCCTCGCGGGTATGAATAGCTCTCCGTGGGTTTTCTCGTCCTGTGGGTGAGAGCGTACTTTGTCAGCGTCTTTCGCCTATGCGTCTGTGATGACTAAGGTACGGAAAGTCCCTTTCCGAGGTAAAAGGTGATGGCATCGATATATGGTGCTGTCTGGGGCCTAGTCTCCTAGTGTTCTGAAACACACGGCTAAGGGATGAGGCCTCTGTCTACCTGGCTTTCCCTTAAATACCTTTGCAAAGACTTCGAGGGAGTGACCTTCTGCATCAGAGCTAACTCTCATTGAAGAGGCCTGGACCGAAACTGTTGTCATTATTAGTTAACTGTACTTGTTGTGGTAACGGGTATAGACATGTGGACCAAGTCTCTTTAGTCAGAAGGAAAGGGACGGCCTATACCGACGGCTTGCAAGGCCCATTCGAGCAGACTTTTGGAGTGAGCCGCAATGCCTTTGCAAGGACTAGTGGATCAGGAAGTTTGGGTCCATTTCGGCACCACGGTATTCCTCTGCCGTCGAAGTGAATGAACCCCTGGACCTTGCCTTGACATGAATGTCCCATGCCCTGCTGTTGGGAAATGGAAAAGGAAGGGAATACTGACGGGCAAGAAGTCAGAGAAGGAGACCCACCAGGAGTGACTCAGGACTCTGAGAATCCAGCTGAGGTTTACCAAAAAGAGAACTGCTTAATGGGTAGTCAGGAGTTGTGGAATATATTAAGAGGAGCACTGGACGTACATGCAACTAAAGCATCCCTGAATACTCTGTCAAAAACGGATGATGGATGATAGGCAGGCTTTCTCAACAGAACAGCAACAAGAACAACATAATTTCAGAGGAAAACATTATGGCCCTCTCTAAACCAAAGGCAGTCACAGGAGAAAAGGAAAGAATTATATTGTTTATTGTCTTTCCTTTATTGAAATGACATGGAATTGGTTTCCTAAAATGTCCTTTTTTGAATTGGGTCTTTATCCTTGTGAATTAGAGTTTACCCACCTCTTCCATCTCTGGATTTGATGAGAGGACATCACAATGCCTTCACTAAATACCTAGAGGCGTGGCTCAAGAAAATGTCTTGACCTGGCCTTCTGTGTGTTGGCTGGGGTTGGATTACTGCTTCAAATGGTTCCGTCACTACTAGAGCTGAGATTTTGTAGGATTACTGACCTAACTTGGATGTTCCTATGTGTCTGCGAATTTATCCTTTTCTCTCAGTTCTTGGATTTGCTAGCATAAATGTGTGGATGTGCCTCTTCGGTTTTTCTTTTTTCCTTTCTCCGAGTTGTCATGTGGTTTCATACTTGCAGCTGTGTGCTTGTCTCCCTGTTTTATCCCAGTAATGGCTTCTGTGGTTTGTTCGTGTTGTGAAAACTGAAGTGTGAGGTCTCCTGATTCATTTCCTATTGGTTTGTTTGTATTTCCTTAATTTTGATAATCACATGTATGATTTCAATTTTTCTGTTAACTTTGGAGTTCGGTTTTTCTTCATCTTGTTCCTTCAGTCGTCCTTATAGGGGGATTTCTTTTTCAGTGTTTTTAAATTTTGGAAATGCACACATTTAACCCTATATGGTTTCCCCATAAAATGTTTTGGCATCCTCCTCTAAGTTTCTTAGAATTCCTTCATTCATGGCTCTTCTTTTCCTTTGGATTTTCTTTCTTGCATTCATTGCAGTTCGTGAATGTGTTGTGTTTTCCACTTTAGTGTCTGGCTGTATTTCCAATTTGAAAGTGATATCTTCCTGTTTTCATACCTTCGTGATGATAAGTGCACAGGATAGGTTTTGACTTCTCTTCCATGAATTACGACTGGATTTGGACTCGAGCTCATGACCTGCGATAGACAAAGTTAGGTCTGCTGCTGGGAAGAACATATCTTATTGTCCTCAGAGACGCAATCTTTCTCATCGATCCCCAAAGTTCAGGTGGTCTCGAGAGCCCATGTGGACGTCTGTTATTCCTTAGCACCTTCCCATCCAGATGATCTGTCCTGTGATTAACGTAGATATCATAATTTCCAACAGTATTGGATAAAATTTACCATCTCCCTTCCTGTGTGTTCATACCTTCCAACGTTTAGATACACCCTTGTTCGTGGTGTATATGTTGGCAATCCTTCCAGGTTTCTGTTGTTTTGATGCTCCATCAAGACAAAACAACTTCCGCTTATCTTTTGTCTCTCGAAGGCATAAAATGACTCTCGCTGACTTATGCACAAACACTTTGGCTCTCTTCTCCTTGGGAATAGCATAACCTACATCTTCCCTGTTTCTTCACTTGCAAGCTATGAGTATCTTTATAGTCGAAGGAAATCTCCTATGGTCAACAGAAGGACGAGCTAGTTTAATATTTGTTGTTTTCTTATGGATGTTTTCTACCTTTTTTTTTTTTTTTTTTTGATTTGGAATTTCAACCACTGTTACAAACTGTTTGTATTGACGGGAGACTTTAGTCCTGATACTGAATGTATTATTGATAGGTAATAGTTCACTTTCTCATTTCGGTTGGCTTCTGACTTGGATTCTATTTGCCTTTCACCTATATGGTATTTTCTTGGGGTTGCTTCATTGGTACGATTCCTCGCTTCCTTCCCATATTTTGCATGTCTTATCTTTGTGTGTTTGCATGTGCATGTGTTAATGCTGTGTGGTGTGTGTGTGTTTCACATCACAATTATTATTAAAATACGAGAGAATGGAATTCGGTCTCTTGTGGGTAGCAATTCAATTTGACATGCCTTGAAATCTCACATTCCATCAGTTTCAGGAAATCTCCTGCAAGGAATGTCATCTCTTGTCCTCTTCAAGTAACACGTGTTCTCACAAAACTGCTTTCCAAAGAACAGCACCATTTGAATTTCTCATTAGAGTCATACTGTTTGTACCAATACCCTTTCTTTTTCGTATGATTCTTGAGTGTCATGAGTTAGTGAAATCGTCTGTCTGATGTCGTTCTGAGAATGATAGATGTGACAAAGCCCAATGCTCTCCGCAAGACTGCCATAAGAGACAAGTGGAAGAATTCCTTCTTGCTTATGTCTCAGTACGAATTGCGGTGACATGGAGGAGAGTGAGATGGTAGTAGTGTCTAATAACCTCATGCTTGTCTTCAGCTATGAAGGCAACAGGAAGATGAACACAACAACTGCATTGGGGTGGAAATTGACCTGAAGCCTACAAGATAAACTCCACAGCGAAAGAAAACGGAAGTTGCAGAGATGATGGGAGAAGGTTGGAGACATGGCTCAGGGGATATTTGGTTGGTTAGTGGATCAGAGGGCTGGATCCCATGAAGAGTACCAAGGCACAGGAGAGCAGGGCACACTGGGAACCCACAAGGAACCTGTTTCCCAGTGCCGTTGACTGTGAGACGCAGAGGGTCTGAAGGGCACGAGTACTTTACAACACAAGTGTTGAAGGCTGAAGTTTTCCTATCAGCAGGCTTGGCAGACATCAACTTGAAAGAACACCATCTTTTTCCTGCATATGACACCAACAAGCGACCAGGAGCAGACAGCCTGGAGACAATGATCAGAGAGAGACAATACCAAGAGACGCAGTGGGAAGATGATGAGTCGTGGGAGTGATTCCGTGAAAGGCAGTGTTCGTGGAGATGTCTCAATGTGGACATAATAAATTTTGGGCTCTCGCAACAGCAGCATCAAGACAAAGCTACTGGCCAAGACAGGTATGTGAGGACATAGGCTGCCTAGCCAGCCAACTCGAAATCCCGACAGTGGAATACTTGGAAAACTGCCTTCCTCAGTCCAAGATGCTTAGTCCAAGGACAACGACTCTCCCATAGGGGACGAGAAGAAAGCTTTGACCACATGTTCTCTTCTGAACACAGCATTCTGCAGGCCTGCGTTCTGCTGAGTTGCTCGAATTTCTCCTTTCACAGGCACACCAGAGCCCACCAAGGTAAACCTCTGCATATTCAACCCGGACCCTAAAAACAACAAACGGCCGGAAAGGAGAGCTACAGCAAATGACTGGCCTCCAGGACAGGGTCAGCCACAACACAAACAGCAGTGGCATGCATGCCACATACACACTCACAAACACACACACACGCACGCACTCAACAAACCTTAAGGGCCAGCCCTGGGTACTCCGAATCTCTTCCTCCTAAATAAATTACCCTCAGGTTAGAAAGCAGAATGAGTTTAACGAATACAGAGAGGTGACAGAGACTTAGATCCAATGCAAAGATGAAAAAATCAATTGATGCCCAGTTAAAGGAAGAAGGAATGATTATGGCTAGGCAATCAGAGTGAACCCTCTACATAGAAAACGCCCGATGCGGGATTGAAAGCAGGGGCCTGGATACTCGCTGTACGTCAGAAAACATAGGAGATATCAGAGAGTCTCGAACCACAGAGATAAAACTGATAAAGATAAAAGCACCTAAAGAACTCCTGAAGAGAAGATTGGCAGGAGACTGTACACTGCAGCTCCATGCAGGATCCCATGATCTTACCTCCAGAGGCTTTTCCAAAAATTCCAATGCTGTTTCAGTTCTCATCATTTGAATTCGGGTGGCCCTCCAAAGATAGGGTCCTTATTCAAAAGAGCGAGACTGATACAAAGTGAAGGTCAAGCAAACGTTAATTTTGCACAAAGCATCGAGAATCATATTGACCGGTCAGGGCCTTCTCTTGCAAAGAGGCAACCCCTCCCAGCCTCAGAGACTAACATTTATAGCGGTAGTTTAGCCAGGCTATACAGACGTGGCCAATGAGATAACAATACAGAAAAAACTGCACAGTCGTGCTAAGTCTGCTACACCACAAAAACAAAAATGCTAGGTAACACATGGGTGGACAATTGGATCTCAATTTACCCTAGTAGATATATGCGTGCCCCTCTAATGGGATGTCTTCACCTGGCCTGATTCACCCTTGTATCTAGGCTTTGAGAGTAAGCTCCTCTGGGAGGAGTAGGGTCAATTTTGTTTACAGCATGGGTTCAATATAAGTTTACTGCAGAAACACAAAATGACTCCCTCTGGCCTAGCGGACCTTATAATGAGTAGCTGTAGCATCCCTAGAAATAGAGCCAAAATGACTTCCAAATCTTCAAAACTGACGATTTACCAAAAGCAGATTCTACATCCTAGAACCTTAGGTCCAGAATGGACTCATGTACTTGGAGTCCACAGGAGCAAGCATGGAGCATGTTGGAAAAGACCCATAGCCCAAGTGAAGCCATCTGAAAGACTTCCGTGCCCGTTTCAGGAAGACAACTTGTATCTTCAAAAGGACGCATTGAAGAGGATTCAAATGTCAAAGAACCTGGAGCATTCCCACAGGGTCGTGCAGATACCCTCTGGAGGAGTACATGTAGATGTGACAGCACAAGCCTGCCTTCACCCTCTCATGAACATCCCCCAAATAGTTTCATGGGATAAGCAAACAATGCCTCTTGTGGAAGATGGGCGTGTTCTAATGGAGGCAGCAGAAGATGAACAGTGGGACAACAAAGGGCCATTAGAGAGCCACAGACAGCGTATGCTACAGGTTGGTGAGGATATTCAGGAAGACAAGGAACTGGAGAATGAACATTGGAGCTCTGAGCGAAGGTCTAGCATTTGAGATAATGGGAGGTTCTCTGAACCTGGCTGCCTTCCATAGAGATCTAGGTCCAAATTAAAGAAAACATCCCCTGGCCACAGTCAATCCTTGTACCCCGGTTGTGTTTTTGTCTTTTTGTCAAACAATGCACATGCACATATTTGACAGAGAGACAGAGAGATCACAATCAGGGTGTAGAGCTGGAGAGGGAAAAGCTGACTTACCCCTGAGCAGGGAACCTGAGACCAGAGTCGATGCCAAGACCCTGGGATCATGAGTTGAGCTGAAGGCCGCCTCTGAACTGATAGACACAATCCATGACACAACCTTTGACTTCTGAATATGTCCTAGTTCTAGACGTGAACCACTGCTCTGTCATTGTTCACAAATGAAGGGGAAATGGATTTTGGCTTGGGCTGGTGTTGCTTGAGCAACCTGGCCTGCTTTGAGAGCTGGTATAGTTTGTCCTCTTGAGGTAAGTGATTTGGCTATGTACAAACTACACTCCCACGCATATTTAGGTAAAGAGAATTCCTCCATTGAATGAAACTATGTCTTGTGGTTCCATGCTTCTGTGGATGGTGATGTGAGTCCTCCTTGCCTCTGAATCTGGATCTCTGTTTCTGCTCCCAGATGAGGGACAGTTTTAGCTCTGAATTCTCAAATCCATGTTCAGCCCTCTTTTTTTTCTCTCACTCCTACTTCTCCTACAATAAGCACCTCTTTCTATTCCTTGGAGTCAATGACTTTCCTAAGCTCATTGTCATGTTTCATCATTCTTCCTTCTTTCTTTGGATTTGTTTCCTTATTTACCATTCCTTTTCTGCCAGGTCAAAAATTTGGTCCTTTGCTTCTGCCAGCTTCTTGGACTTTTCCTTCAGTCTGCTACCAATCTTTTCTTTAGAAATTCTTTATTTATTTTCTTTTATTTTATTTTACTTTATTTTATTTCTATCAGTTTAATCTATGTGTTTTGAGACTCCCTGATATCTTTCTGCTTTCAATCCTCCATTGGGCGTGTTATATGTGAGGTTTCACTCCGATTACCTGGCCATGATAATTTCTTGTCTTCTTCCTTGGCAACAATTGATTCTTCCATCTTTGTCTTGGATATAGGTCTCTGACTCTTTCTCAGTATTTGAAAAATCAATTCTGTTTTTTATCCTGATGGTAATTTCTTTAGAAATAAGATATCATGGAGTGCCCAAGGGCTGGCCCTTGAGGGAGTCTCAGGTATGTGTGTGTGGCATGCATGCCCTCTGCTGTTGTATCATAGCTGCCCCCTGTCCTTGAGACCAGTCATCTGCAGAGGCTCTCTTTGCCAGCCTTTTGGTGTGTTTGGGGTCTGGGCTGAATAGGCTGAGGTTTAGCTTGGTGGGATCTGGTGTGCCTGTGAAAGGAGAAATTCAACCTTCACAACAGAATGAATGCCTGTAGCATTCTGTGGTCAGGGGACAGCCTATGGACAGGGCTTTCTTCTAGTCCCCTATGGGAGAATCTGTTCTCTTAAAATGAAGCAAGTTGGACTGAGGAACACAGTACCCTATGTGTTCCATGGTTAGAATTTCGTGTTTGCAGGAGAGGCAATTAAAGCCCTCACCAACCTGTCTTTGGCCAGTAGCTCGGGCTTGATGCTGCCTGTGCGAGAGCCCCAAATTTCTTTTGCCCCCATCAAATCATCTCCAAGAACACTGCCTCTCACTAATGTACAGCCAGAACCCACCATCTTCCCACTGTGTCACCTGGTATTGTCTCTAATCGTGGTTTCCAGGCTGTCTTCACCTGGCTATTTGTTGGTGTTCTCTGACAGAGAAATACAGTGTTCTTTTGAGTTGATATGCCAAGGCTGCTGATCTAAAATCTCCAGGCCTCAAGGCCCTTTGTTGGCATGAACTAGTATGATTCAGACCCCCTGATGGTCAGAATCAATGGAATTGGAGAACGTACTCCTTGTGGGTTCCAAGTGTGCTCCGATCTCTTGTGGCTTTGCCCATTGCATTGTCTCACTGCCTTCTGAATTACCAACTTTCCACTTTTCCCCTAAACCATGTCTCCAGTCTTCTCCCATAGTGATTGCAACTTATTCTCTCTTTTGCTATGGAGTTTGCTTTGTGGGCTCCAGTTCATTTCTGCCATGTTGAAGTTGATGTGGTAATCTTCCTGTTGTGTTCCTGGATAAAGACAAGTCTGGAGTTACCAGACACTACTACCATCTCACTGTCCTGAAAAAGCCCCACAGAATCTTACCCAGCCATAAGCAAGAATGAATTCTTTCCACTTGCCTCATGTGGCAGAATTGTGGAGAGCATTAGCCTACGTCACATCTATCAGTCCCAGAAAGACAAATAACATACAATTTCACTCTCTCATGACTGTCAAGAGACATATGAAAAAGCAAGGGAAAAATGGACAAATAATACGACACTACCCAGGCACACAAAATGTGGTGTTTGTTGAGGTCAGGTTTGAGAAAATATGTGTTTATCAAAGAGGACAAAAGATGACATTCTTTGTAGGAAATGTGGCTGAAAGAGAGGGAATGTGAGTTTTCAAGGCATGTCAAATGGAACTGCTATCCATTAAATACCGACTTCCTATCTCCATCAATTTAATTATAATTGTTATTTGAAACACACTCAGCACACACACACACACACACACACACACACACACACACACACAGATAAGACACACAAAAGATGGGGAGGAAGTGAAGAATAGCACTAATGAAGCAAACCCAAAAGAAAAGAACTGAGAGAAAAGGATAAATTCCAAGACACATATTCACTCCAAAGATTAGGTCAGGAAACCTACAAAATCTCAGATCTGTAGTAGTGACTAAAGCGTTTGAAGCAGTAATCAAACCCCTGTCAACACACAGATGGCGAGGTGCAAATCATTTCCTGTTCAACTCTTCTAGACATTTAGAGAAGGCAATGCCATTTTCTTCTCATCAATTCCACAAATGGAGGAGGTGGATGAACTCCACTTTACTAGTATAAAGACCCAATTCAAATAATGACATTTTAGGAAATAAATTATATTCCATTTCAATAATTAAACATAATAAAAATATAATTCTTTCCTTTTCTCTGTCTGTCTTCACCTGCATTTGAAAGGGCCAGCTTGTTTTTGTATTATTTTGTACTGTTGAGGAAGCCAGCCTGTCATCCATCATCCATTTTTGACAGAGTATTCACTGATGCTTCAGTTCCATATATGACCTAGTACTCCGCCTAAGATATGCCAGAACTCTTCAACACCCATTAGCCCGTTCCCTCATTCCCTGCATGTCTCTTTTTTCCTTGACTCTCAGCTTGATTCCTCAGAGTTCTGAGTTACTCCTGGTTTGTCTCCTTCTCTGACTTATCCCCTTCAGTTTTTCCTTCTTTCTACTAAGGGCCGTGGTATTCGTCCTAGGGCACATATGAGAGAAGCCATATGATATTTCCCTATGTCTCCTTGCCCATTTCATTTCACAAACCCAGTCCTGTGGCATTAATGCCAGTGCAAGAATCAAGAGTTCATCCTCCCTAATTGCTGAGGAATACTCTGTTGCCAATATGGACCACACCTTCTTTATCCACTAGTCTTTGCAAGGACATAGCAGCTCAATCCTCAGTTCTGTTCAAGTGAGCCTTGCAGACCATCGATATAAGCCATTAATTTTCCTTTGATTAAAGAGACTTGGTCAACAGGGTTATACCCATTAAAACAGTAGGTAGAGATAAATAATGGTAACAAGGAGTGCTGTCCATTGCTCCTCCTTAAGGATTAGCTATAATGTATAATGTCACTCTCTCATGCAAAGGATGACAAACCTCAGAGAGACGGGATGATATACCAGAGGACTTGTTGTTTCTGATATCTCTAGATATTTCAGAGGAAATAGGAAAACTTTGCCATCTCTGGAGAAAGGTTGGCCTAAAAGATCATTTTCCTGGGCCACTCTTCTAGGTATTTAGTGAAGGCATTGTCATGTCCTCTCATCAAATCCAGAGATGGAAGAGGCGGGTAAGCTCTAATTGACAAGGATAAAGACCCAATTCAAAGAAGGACATTTTAGGAAACCCACCCATGTCATTTCAATAAGGAAAGATAATAAACAATATAATTCTTTCCTTTTCTCCCTGTGACTTCCTTTGGTTTTGAGAGGGCCACATTGTTTTCCTATGAATTGATGTTGTTCTTGTTGCTGTTCTGTTGAGAAAGCCTGCCTATCATCCATCATCCATTTTTGACAGAGTATTCACGGATGCTTTAGTTGCATGGACGTCCTAGTGCTCCTCCTAATATATGCCACAACTCCTGACCACCCATTAATCAGTTCTCTTTTCGGTAGCCCTCAGCTGGATTCTCAGAGTCCTGAGTCACTCCTGGTGGGTCTCCTTCTCTGACTTCTTGCCCTTTATTATTCCCTTCCTTAAGTGGGCCAAGGTATTCCTCCCGAGGCACATATTGTGGGTAGCCATATGACATTTCCCTTTGTTTGCTTGCCTTTTCCATTTCCCAACAGCAGGGCATGGGACATTCATGTCAAGGCAAGGTCCAGGGGTTCATTCACTCGACGGCAGAGGAATACTGTGGTGCCGAAATGGACCCAAACTTTCTGATCCACTAGTCCTTGCAAGGGCATTGCGACTCACTCCAAAGTTCTGCTCGAATGGGCCTTGCAAGCCTTCGGTATAGGCCGTCCCTTTCCTTCTGACTAAAGAGTCTTGGTCCACATGTCTATACCCGTTACCACAACAAGTACAGTTAACTAATAATAACAACGGGTTCGGTCCAGGCCTCTTCATTGAGAGTTAGCTCAGATGCAGAATATCACTCTCCTCAAAGACTTTGCAAAGGTATTTAAGGGAAAGCCAGGTAGACAGAGGCCTCATCCCTTAGCCGCGTGTTTCAGAACACTAGGAGACGAGGCCACAGACAGCACCATATAGCGATGCCCTCACCTTTTACCTCCGAAAGGGACTTTCCGTATCTTAGTCATCACTGACCCATAGGCAAAAGACGCTGACAAAGTACGCTCTCACCCACAGGACGACAAACCCCACGGAGAGCTGCTTATACCCGCGAGGCCTCACCTTTTCTTGAGATATCTAGAAATTGTAGTGTAAAAGGACACCTTGCCGTCTCTGGGGATATGTTGGCCTAAAGGAAGGTATACTGAATGTCATTTTCCTTCCTCTATGTCTCCAGAAAGGGGAAGTTGGACATTAACCCACAAGACATCCTGAGTTCTTGATCAGGTTCAGAGGGCTCTTGTTCTGTCCTTCCCGGGGCTTCCTACTTAAAGCCATAGGACACCAAGGTCATGGGAGAGGGACAGCTGCTTCAGTGAAGCCAGCATCTGTGATGTCACAAAGCCTTGAGGTCATAGCAACCACTCCTCATCAACCCAGGCCTGATCACTACACTTGACTGGAGTAGTCATGGGTGGGCCAAGAGGACCCCAAGCCATCCCAAACCGCTGGAGCCGCCTGGGTCTCTCACCAAGGCAGTTTGCGAAGCGAGTCGGTGTCAACTTCTCCATGGCCCAATTCGTAGTATTTGGTCGTGAGTGTCAGCACCAGCCCTCTGGACCTCGGAGAAAGGCAAGGATCCCTCATTCCATCTTAGCCACGACAGGCCAAGAAACTAACAGACCACAAGCAAAGCCTCAGGGGAGGAAATCCGAGCCCTGCGTAAGGGTGAGACCCTCCCACCAAATCATGGAGCATCTCAACAGGAAAAGGTCCACCCAAGGGAAGCTCAAAGTGAACCCCCGCAACCGTGCCAAAGACATGTCTGGAATCTTCCACAGCAAGCACACGAGTACCTCGATGGTCTCCAGAAACGGTGCCAACAAGGCCTCCCAATCTTCCAAAAACACCATTCATCCAAGGCAGACTCTACACCCTAGAACCTTAGGTCCAGGACGGACTCATGTTCTTGGAGTCCACAGAAGCCAACGGAGAGCATGTTGGAAGAGACCCAAGCCCAAGTGAAGCCATCTGAAAGACTTCGGTGCCCATTTCAGGAAGACAACTTGTATGTGCAAAAGGACGCATTGAAGAGGATTCGAATGTGGAAGAACCTTGAGCACTCCCTCATGGTGGATCAGCTACCCTCTGTGGAACTGCATGGAGATGTGGCAGCACAAGCCTGCCTTCACCCTCTCATGACCATCCCCCAAATGGTTACATGCGATAAGCAAACAGTGCCTCTTGAGGAAGATGGGCATGTTCCAATGGAGCCCCGAGAGGATGCACAATGTGTTAACAAGGGGTCAGTACAGCACGACAGACAGCGGATGCTGCAGGTTGGTGAGGAGATCCAGGAAGGCAAAGAACAGGAGAATGAACAAGGAAGCTCCAAGCGAAGGTCGGGCATTTTAGGATGGTGGGAGGTTCTCTATACCTGGCTGCCCTCCATAGGAACCTAGGTCCAAATTCAATAAAACATCCTTTGGCCCCAGTCAATTATTGTGCACTGTTTTTGTCTTTGTTATCTTATCGAACATGCACATGCACGTTTGGACAGAGAGGCAGAGAGATCCCAATCAGGGGGTGGAGCTGGAGAGGGAGAAGCTTACTTGCCCCTGAGCAGAGAACCTGAGAACAGAGTCAATGCCAAGGCCCTGGAATCATGAGTTGATCTGAAGGCCGCGTCTGAACTGATGGACACAACCCGGGACCCAACAATTGACTTCTGAATACCTCCTGGTTCTAGACAGAACCGCTGCTCTGTCATTGTTCAGAAATGCAGGGGATAAGGATTTTGGCTTGGCTGCTGTTGCTTGAGCTATCCGGCCTGCTTCGAGAGCTGGTATAGCTTTTCCTCTTGAAGTCAGTGACTGGGCTATGGACAAACTATTCTCCGATGCCTATTTGCCTAAAGAGAATACCTCCATGCCTAGATTTTCCGGGGGGAATGGCACTATGTCTTTAGGTGCTCCGCTTCTGTGGAAGGTGTTGGGAGTTCTCTGTGCCTCTGATTCTGGACCACTTTCTCTGCTCCCAGATGAGGGTCCTTTCCAGCCCCGAGTTCTCTAATCTAGGATCAGCCCTCTTTTCTTTCTCTCACTCTTAATTCACCTACAAGAGGCACCTCTTTCATTTCCTTAGAGATTCCCTAAGCTCACTATCATGTTCCATCATTCTGCCTTCTCTCTTAGAATTTGCATCCTTATTTTCTAGGCTTGTTCTTCTCGGTTCCTAATTGGATCCTCCACTTCTACCATGTTCCCGAACTTTGCATCCAGTCTCCTGCCAATCTTCTCTTCAGGAGTTCTTTAGGTGTTTTTATCTTTATCAGTTTTATCTCTGTGTTTCGAGACTCTCTGATATCTCCTATGTTTTCTGATGTACAGCGAGTATCCAGGCCACAGCTTTCTATCCCGCATCGGGCGTGCTCTATGTAGAGGTTTCACTCTGACTGCCTAGTCGTAATCACTCCTTCTTCCTTTACCTGGGAATCAATTGATTCTTCCATCTTTGCATTGGATCTAAGTCTCTGTCACCTCTCTGTATTCGTTAAACTCATTCTGTTTTCTAACCTGAGGGTAATTTATTTAGGAGGAAGTGATCCGTGAGTGACCCAGGGCTCGCCCTTAAGGTTTGTTGAGTGCATGCGTGTGTGTGTGTGTTTGTGAGAGTGTATGTGGCATGCATGCCACTGCTGTTTGTGTTGTGGCTGACCCTGTCCTGGAGGCCAGTCATTTGCAGTAGCTCTCCTTTCCGGCCGTTTGTTGTTTTTAGGGTCCGGGCTGAATATGCTGAGGTTTACCTTGGTGGGCTCTGGTGTGCCTGTGAAAGGAGAAACTCTACCAACTCAACAGAACGCAGGCCTGCAGAATGCTGTGTTCAGAAGAGAACATGTGGTCAAAGCTTTCTTCTCGTCCCGTATGGGAGAGTCTGTTCTCCTTGGACTAAGCATCTTGGACTGAGGAAGGCAATCCTCCAAGTGTTCCACTGTTGGTATTTTGTGTTGGCTGGCTAGGGAGTCTCTGTCCTCACATACCTGTCTTGGCCAAGCTCTGTGTTGATGCTGCTGTTGTGAGAGCCAAAATTTATTATGTCCACATTGAGTCATCTCCACGAACACTGACTTTCACGGAATCACTCCCACGACTCATCATCTTCCCACTGCGTCTCTTGGTATTGTCTCTCTCTGATCATTGTCTCCAGGCTGTCTGCTCCTGGTCGCTTGTTGGTGTCATATGCAGGAAAAAGATGGTGTTCTTTCAAGTTGATGTCTGCCAAGCCTGCTGATAGGAAAACTTCAGCCCTCAACACTTGTGTTGTCAAGTACTCGTGCCCTTCAGACCCTCTGCGTCTCACAGTCAACGGCACTGGGAAACAGGTTCCTTGTGTGTTCCCAGGGTGCCCTGCTCTCCTGTGCTTTGGTCCTCTTCATGGACTCAAGCCCTCTGATCCACGAACCAACCAAATCTCCCCTGAGCCATGTCTCCAACCTTCTCCCATCATCTCTGCAACTTCCGTTCTCTTTCGCTGTGGAGTTTACCTTGTAGGCTTCAGGTCAATTTCCACCCCACTGCAGTTGTTGTGGTCATCTTTTTGTTGCCTTCATGGTTGAAGAAGCATGAGGTTATTAGACACTACTACCATCTCAGTGTCTTCATGTCACCACAATTTGTACTGTGACATAAGCAAGAAGGAATTCTTCCACATGTCTCTTATGGCAGTCTTGCGGAGAGCATTGGACTTTGTCACATCTATCATTCTCAGAAAGACAATAAACAGACGATTTCACTAACTCATGACAGTCAAGAAACATACGAAAAAGAAAGGGTATTGGGACAAACATTATGACTCTAATGAGGAATTCAAATGGTGCTGTTTGTTGGAAGGCCGTTTTGTGAGAACACGGGATTCTTGAAGAGGACAAGAGATGACATTCCTTTAAGGAGATTTCCTGAAACTAATGGAATGTGAGATTTCAAGGCATGTCAAATTGAATTGCTACCCACAAGAGACCGAATTCCATTCTCTCGTATTTTAATAATAATTGTGATGTGAAACACACACACACCACACAGCATTAACACATGCACATGCAAACACACAAAGATAAGACATGCAAAATATGGGAAGGAAGCGAGGAATCGTACCAATGAAGCAACCCCAAGAAAATACCATATAGGTGAAAGGCAAATAGAATCCAAGTCAGAAGCCAACCGAAATGAGAAAGTGAACTATTACCTGTCAATAATACATTCAGTACTCAGGACTAAAGACTCCCGTCAATACAAACAGTTTGTAACAGTGGTTGAAATTCCAAATCAAAAAAAAAAAAAAAATAGAAACATCCATAAGAAAACAGCAAATATTAAACAGGCTCGTCCTTCTGTTGCCCATAGGAGATTTCCTTCGACTATAAAGATACTCATAGCTTGCAAGTGAAGAAACAGGGAAGATGTAGGTTATGCTATTCCCAAGGAGAAGAGAGCCAAAGTGTTTGTGCCTAAGTCAGCGAGAGTCATTTTATGCCTTCGAGAGAAAAAAGCTAAGCGGAAGGTGTTTTGTCTTGATGGAGCATCAAAACATCAGAAACCTGGAAGAATTGCCAACATATCCACCATGAAAAAAGGTGTATCTAAACGTTGGAAGCCTATGAACACACAGGAATGGAGATGGCGACGTTTATCCAATACTGTTGGCAACTATGATATCCAGGTTAAGCACAGGACAGATTATCTGGATGGGAAGGTGCTAAGGAATAACAGACGTCCACATGGGCATTCGAGACCACCTGAACTTTGGGGGGTCCATGAGTAAGATTGCGTCTCTGAGGACAATAAGATATGTTCTTCCCAGCAGCAGACCTAACTTTGTCTATCGCAGGTCATGAGCTCGAGTCCAAATCCAGTCATAATTCATGGAAGAGAAGTCAAAACCTATCCTGTGCACTTATCATCACGAAGGTATGAAAACAGGAAGATATCACTTTCAAATTGGAAATACAGCCAGACACTAAAGTGGAAAACACAACACATTCACGAACTGCAATGAATGCAAGAAAGAAAATCCAAAGGAAAAGAAGAGCCATGAACGAAGGAATTCTAAGAAACTTAGAGGAGGATGCCAAAACATTTTATGGGGAAACAATATAGGGTTAAATGTGTGCATTTCCAAAATTTAAAAACACCGAAAAAGAAAGCCACCTAAAAGGACGACTGAAGGAACAAGATGAAGAAAAACCGAACTCCAAAGTTAACAGAAAAATTGAAATCAGACATGTGATTATCAAAATTAAGGAAATACAAACAAACCAATAGGAAAAAAATCAGGAGATCTCACACTTGAGTTTTGACAACAGGAACAAACCGCAGAAGCCATTACTGGGATAAAACAGGGAGACAAGCACACAGCTGCAAGTATGAAACCACATCACAACTGGTAGCAAGGAAAAAAGAATAACCGAAAAGGCATAGCCACACATTTATGCTAGCAAATCCAAGAACTGAGAGAAAAGGATAAATTCCCAGACACATAGAAACTTCCAAGATTAGGTCAGGAAACCTACAAAATCTCAGCTCTCTAGTTTAGACGGAAGCCTTTGAAGCAGTAATCCAACCCCTGCCAACACACAGAAGGCCAGGTCAAGTCATTTGCTTGGGCCACTCTTCTATGTATTTAGTGAAGGCATTGTCATGTCCTCTCATCAAATCCAGAGATGGAAGAGGTGGGTAAACTCTAATTTACAAGGATAAAGACCCAATTCAAAGAAGGACATTTTAGGAAACCCACCCATGTCATTTCAATAAGGAAAGATAATAAACAATATAATTCTTTCCTTTTCTCCCTGTGACTTCCTTTGGTTTTGAGAGGGCCACATTGTTTTCCTATGAATTGATGTTGTTCTTGTTGCTGTTCTGTTGAGAAAGCCTGCCTATCATCCATCATCCATTTTTGACAGAGTATTCACGGATGCTTTAGTTGCATGGACGTCCTAGTGCTCCTCCTAATATATGCCACAACTCCTGACCACCCATTAATCAGTTCTCTTTTCGGTAGCCCTCAGCTGGATTCTCAGAGTCCTGAGTCACTCCTGGTGGGTCTCCTTCTCTGACTTCTTGCCCTTTATTATTCCCTTCCTTAAGTGGGCCAAGGTATTCCTCCCGAGGCACATATTGTGGGTAGCCATATGACATTTCCCTTTGTTTGCTTGCCTTTTCCATTTCCCAACAGCAGGGCATGGGACATTCATGTCAAGGCAAGGTCCAGGGGTTCATTCACTCGACGGCAGAGGAATACTGTGGTGCCGAAATGGACCCAAACTTTCTGATCCACTAGTCCTTGCAAGGGCATTGCGACTCACTCCAAAGTTCTGCTCGAATGGGCCTTGCAAGCCTTCGGTATAGGCCGTCCCTTTCCTTCTGACTAAAGAGTCTTGGTCCACATGTTTATACCCGTTACCACAACAAGTACAGTTAACTAATAATGACAACGGGTTCGGTCCAGGCCTCTTCATTGAGAGTTAGCTCAGATGCAGAATATCACTCTCCTCAAAGACTTTGCAAAGGTATTTAAGGGAAAGCCAGGTAGACAGAGGCCTCATCCCTTAGCCGCGTGTTTCAGAACACTAGGAGACGAGGCCACAGACAGCACCATATAGCGATGCCCTCACCTTTTACCTCCGAAAGGGACTTTCCGTATCTTAGTCATCACTGACCCATAGGCAAAAGACGCTGACAAAGTACGCTCTCACCCACAGGACGACAAACCCCACGGAGAGCTGCTTATACCCGCGAGGCCTCACCTTTTCTTGAGATATCTAGAAATTGTAGTGTAAAAGGACACCTTGCCGTCTCTGGGGATATGTTGGCCTAAAGGAAGGTATACTGAATGTCATTTTCCTTCCTCTATGTCTCCAGAAAGGGGAAGTTGGACATTAACCCACAAGACATCCTGAGTTCTTGATCAGGTTCAGAGGGCTCTTGTTCTGTCCTTCCCGGGGCTTCCTACTTAAAGCCATTGGACACCAAGGTCATGGGAGAGGGACAGCTGCTTCAGTGAAGCCAGCATCTGTGATGTCACAAAGCCTTGAGGTCATAGCAACCACTCCTCATCAACCCAGGCCTGATCACTACACTTGACTGGAGTAGTCATGGGTGGGCCAAGAGGACCCCAAGCCATCCCAAACCGCTGGAGCCGCCTGGGTCTCTCACCAAGGCAGTTTGCGAAGCGAGTCGGTGTCAACTTCTCCATGGCCCAATTCGTAGTATTTGGTCGTGAGTGTCAGCACCAGCCCTCTGGACCTCGGAGAAAGGCAAGGATCCCTCATTCCATCTTAGCCACGACAGGCCAAGAAACTAACAGACCACAAGCAAAGCCTCAGGGGAGGAAATCCGAGCCCTGCGTAAGGGTGAGACCCTCCCACCAAATCATGGAGCATCTCAACAGGAAAAGGTCCACCCAAGGGAAGCTCAAAGTGAACCCCCGCAACCGTGCCAAAGACATGTCTGGAATCTTCCACAGCAAGCACACGAGTACCTCGATGGTCTCCAGAAACGGTGCCAACAAGGCCTCCCAATCTTCCAAAAACACCATTCATCCAAGGCAGACTCTACACCCTAGAACCTTAGGTCCAGGACGGACTCATGTTCTTGGAGTCCACAGAAGCCAACGGAGAGCATGTTGGAAGAGACCCAAGCCCAAGTGAAGCCATCTGAAAGACTTCGGTGCCCATTTCAGGAAGACAACTTGTATGTGCAAAAGGACGCATTGAAGAGGATTTGAATGTGGAAGAACCTTGAGCACTCCCTCATGGTGGATCAGCTACCCTCTGTGGAACTGCATGGAGATGTGGCAGCACAAGCCTGCCTTCACCCTCTCATGACCATCCCCCAAATGGTTACATGCGATAAGCAAACAGTGCCTCTTGAGGAAGATGGGCATGTTCCAATGGAGCCCCGAGAGGATGCACAATGTGTTAACAAGGGGTCAGTACAGCACGACAGACAGCGGATGCTGCAGGTTGGTGAGGAGATCCAGGAAGGCAAAGAACAGGAGAATGAACAAGGAAGCTCCAAGCGAAGGTCGGGCATTTTAGGATGGTGGGAGGTTCTCTATACCTGGCTGCCCTCCATAGGAACCTAGGTCCAAATTCAATAAAACATCCTTTGGCCCCAGTCAATTATTGTGCACTGTTTTTGTCTTTGTTATCTTATCGAACATGCACATGCACGTTTGGACAGAGAGGCAGAGAGATCCCAATCAGGGGGTGGAGCTGGAGAGGGAGAAGCTTACTTGCCCCTGAGCAGAGAACCTGAGAACAGAGTCAATGCCAAGGCCCTGGAATCATGAGTTGATCTGAAGGCCGCGTCTGAACTGATGGACACAACCCGGGACCCAACAATTGACTTCTGAATACCTCCTGGTTCTAGACAGAACCGCTGCTCTGTCATTGTTCAGAAATGCAGGGGATAAGGATTTTGGCTTGGCTGCTGTTGCTTGAGCTATCCGGCCTGCTTCGAGAGCTGGTATAGCTTTTCCTCTTGAAGTCAGTGACTGGGCTATGGACAAACTATTCTCCGATGCCTATTTGCCTAAAGAGAATACCTCCATGCCTAGATTTTCCGGGGGGAATGGCACTATGTCTTTAGGTGCTCCGCTTCTGTGGAAGGTGTTGGGAGTTCTCTGTGCCTCTGATTCTGGACCACTTTCTCTGCTCCCAGATGAGGGTCCTTTCCAGCCCCGAGTTCTCTAATCTAGGATCAGCCCTCTTTTCTTTCTCTCACTCTTAATTCACCTACAAGAGGCACCTCTTTCATTTCCTTAGAGATTCCCTAAGCTCACTATCATGTTCCATCATTCTGCCTTCTCTCTTAGAATTTGCATCCTTATTTTCTAGGCTTGTTCTTCTCGGTTCCTAATTGGATCCTCCACTTCTACCATGTTCCCGAACTTTGCATCCAGTCTCCTGCCAATCTTCTCTTCAGGAGTTCTTTAGGTGTTTTTATCTTTATCAGTTTTATCTCTGTGTTTCGAGACTCTCTGATATCTCCTATGTTTTCTGATGTACAGCGAGTATCCAGGCCACAGCTTTCTATCCCGCATCGGGCGTGCTCTATGTAGAGGTTTCACTCTGACTGCCTAGTCGTAATCACTCCTTCTTCCTTTACCTGGGAATCAATTGATTCTTCCATCTTTGCATTGGATCTAAGTCTCTGTCACCTCTCTGTATTCGTTAAACTCATTCTGTTTTCTAACCTGAGGGTAATTTATTTAGGAGGAAGTGATCCGTGAGTGACCCAGGGCTCGCCCTTAAGGTTTGTTGAGTGCATGCGTGTGTGTGTGTGTTTGTGAGAGTGTATGTGGCATGCATGCCACTGCTGTTTGTGTTGTGGCTGACCCTGTCCTGGAGGCCAGTCATTTGCAGTAGCTCTCCTTTCCGGCCGTTTGTTGTTTTTAGGGTCCGGGCTGAATATGCTGAGGTTTACCTTGGTGGGCTCTGGTGTGCCTGTGAAAGGAGAAACTCTACCAACTCAACAGAACGCAGGCCTGCAGAATGCTGTGTTCAGAAGAGAACATGTGGTCAAAGCTTTCTTCTCGTCCCGTATGGGAGAGTCTGTTCTCCTTGGACTAAGCATCTTGGACTGAGGAAGGCAATCCTCCAAGTGTTCCACTGTTGGTATTTTGTGTTGGCTGGCTAGGGAGTCTCTGTCCTCACATACCTGTCTTGGCCAAGCTCTGTGTTGATGCTGCTGTTGTGAGAGCCAAAATTTATTATGTCCACATTGAGTCATCTCCACGAACACTGCCTTTCACGGAATCACTCCCACGACTCATCATCTTCCCACTGCGTCTCTTGGTATTGTCTCTCTCTGATCATTGTCTCCAGGCTGTCTGCTCCTGGTCGCTTGTTGGTGTCATATGCAGGAAAAAGATGGTGTTCTTTCAAGTTGATGTCTGCCAAGCCTGCTGATAGGAAAACTTCAGCCCTCAACACTTGTGTTGTCAAGTACTCGTGCCCTTCAGACCCTCTGCGTCTCACAGTCAACGGCACTGGGAAACAGGTTCCTTGTGTGTTCCCAGGGTGCCCTGCTCTCCTGTGCTTTGGTCCTCTTCATGGACTCAAGCCCTCTGATCCACGAACCAACCAAATCTCCCCTGAGCCATGTCTCCAACCTTCTCCCATCATCTCTGCAACTTCCGTTCTCTTTCGCTGTGGAGTTTACCTTGTAGGCTTCAGGTCAATTTCCACCCCACTGCAGTTGTTGTGGTCATCTTTTTGTTGCCTTCATGGTTGAAGAAGCATGAGGTTATTAGACACTACTACCATCTCAGTGTCTTCATGTCACCACAATTTGTACTGTGACATAAGCAAGAAGGAATTCTTCCACATGTCTCTTATGGCAGTCTTGCGGAGAGCATTGGACTTTGTCACATCTATCATTCTCAGAAAGACAATAAACAGACGATTTCACTAACTCATGACAGTCAAGAAACATACGAAAAAGAAAGGGTATTGGGACAAACATTATGACTCTAATGAGGAATTCAAATGGTGCTGTTTGTTGGAAGGCCGTTTTGTGAGAACACGGGATTCTTGAAGAGGACAAGAGATGACATTCCTTTAAGGAGATTTCCTGAAACTAATGGAATGTGAGATTTCAAGGCATGTCAAATTGAATTGCTACCCACAAGAGACCGAATTCCATTCTCTCGTATTTTAATAATAATTGTGATGTGAAACACACACACACCACACAGCATTAACACATGCACATGCAAACACACAAAGATAAGACATGCAAAATATGGGAAGGAAGCGAGGAATCGTACCAATGAAGCAACCCCAAGAAAATACCATATAGGTGAAAGGCAAATAGAATCCAAGTCAGAAGCCAACCGAAATGAGAAAGTGAACTATTACCTGTCAATAATACATTCAGTACTCAGGACTAAAGACTCCCGTCAATACAAACAGTTTGTAACAGTGGTTGAAATTCCAAATCAAAAAAAAAAAAAAAAATAGAAACATCCATAAGAAAACAGCAAATATTAAACAGGCTCGTCCTTCTGTTGCCCATAGGAGATTTCCTTCGACTATAAAGATACTCATAGCTTGCAAGTGAAGAAACAGGGAAGATGTAGGTTATGCTATTCCCAAGGAGAAGAGAGCCAAAGTGTTTGTGCCTAAGTCAGCGAGAGTCATTTTATGCCTTCGAGAGAAAAAAGCTAAGCGGAAGGTGTTTTGTCTTGATGGAGCATCAAAACATCAGAAACCTGGAAGAATTGCCAACATATCCACCATGAAAAAAGGTGTATCTAAACGTTGGAAGCCTATGAACACACAGGAATGGAGATGGCGACGTTTATCCAATACTGTTGGCAACTATGATATCCAGGTTAAGCACAGGACAGATTATCTGGATGGGAAGGTGCTAAGGAATAACAGACGTCCACATGGGCATTCGAGACCACCTGAACTTTGGGGGGTCCATGAGTAAGATTGCGTCTCTGAGGACAATAAGATATGTTCTTCCCAGCAGCAGACCTAACTTTGTCTATCGCAGGTCATGAGCTCGAGTCCAAATCCAGTCATAATTCATGGAAGAGAAGTCAAAACCTATCCTGTGCACTTATCATCACGAAGGTATGAAAACAGGAAGATATCACTTTCAAATTGGAAATACAGCCAGACACTAAAGTGGAAAACACAACACATTCACGAACTGCAATGAATGCAAGAAAGAAAATCCAAAGGAAAAGAAGAGCCATGAACGAAGGAATTCTAAGAAACTTAGAGGAGGATGCCAAAACATTTTATGGGGAAACAATATAGGGTTAAATGTGTGCATTTCCAAAATTTAAAAACACCGAAAAAGAAAGCCACCTAAAAGGACGACTGAAGGAACAAGATGAAGAAAAACCGAACTCCAAAGTTAACAGAAAAATTGAAATCAGACATGTGATTATCAAAATTAAGGAAATACAAACAAACCAATAGGAAAAAAATCAGGAGATCTCACACTTGAGTTTTGACAACAGGAACAAACCGCAGAAGCCATTACTGGGATAAAACAGGGAGACAAGCACACAGCTGCAAGTATGAAACCACATCACAACTGGTAGCAAGGAAAAAAGAATAACCGAAAAGGCATAGCCACACATTTATGCTAGCAAATCCAAGAACTGAGAGAAAAGGATAAATTCCCAGACACATAGAAACTTCCAAGATTAGGTCAGGAAACCTACAAAATCTCAGCTCTCTAGTTTAGACGGAAGCCTTTGAAGCAGTAATCCAACCCCTGCCAACACACAGAAGGCCAGGTCAAGTCATTTGCTTGGGCCACTCTTCTATGTATTTAGTGAAGGCATTGTCATGTCCTCTCATCAAATCCAGAGATGGAAGAGGTGGGTAAACTCTAATTTACAAGGATAAAGACCCAATTCAAAGAAGGACATTTTAGGAAACCCACCCATGTCATTTCAATAAGGAAAGATAATAAACAATATAATTCTTTCCTTTTCTCCCTGTGACTTCCTTTGGTTTTGAGAGGGCCACATTGTTTTCCTATGAATTGATGTTGTTCTTGTTGCTGTTCTGTTGAGAAAGCCTGCCTATCATCCATCATCCATTTTTGACAGAGTATTCACGGATGCTTTAGTTGCATGGACGTCCTAGTGCTCCTCCTAATATATGCCACAACTCCTGACCACCCATTAATCAGTTCTCTTTTCGGTAGCCCTCAGCTGGATTCTCAGAGTCCTGAGTCACTCCTGGTGGGTCTCCTTCTCTGACTTCTTGCCCTTTATTATTCCCTTCCTTAAGTGGGCCAAGGTATTCCTCCCGAGGCACATATTGTGGGTAGCCATATGACATTTCCCTTTGTTTGCTTGCCTTTTCCATTTCCCAACAGCAGGGCATGGGACATTCATGTCAAGGCAAGGTCCAGGGGTTCATTCACTCGACGGCAGAGGAATACTGTGGTGCCGAAATGGACCCAAACTTTCTGATCCACTAGTCCTTGCAAGGGCATTGCGACTCACTCCAAAGTTCTGCTCGAATGGGCCTTGCAAGCCTTCGGTATAGGCCGTCCCTTTCCTTCTGACTAAAGAGTCTTGGTCCACATGTTTATACCCGTTACCACAACAAGTACAGTTAACTAATAATAACAACGGGTTCGGTCCAGGCCTCTTCATTGAGAGTTAGCTCAGATGCAGAATATCACTCTCCTCAAAGACTTTGCAAAGGTATTTAAGGGAAAGCCAGGTAGACAGAGGCCTCATCCCTTAGCCGCGTGTTTCAGAACACTAGGAGACGAGGCCACAGACAGCACCATATAGCGATGCCCTCACCTTTTACCTCCGAAAGGGACTTTCCGTATCTTAGTCATCACTGACCCATAGGCAAAAGACGCTGACAAAGTACGCTCTCACCCACAGGACGACAAACCCCACGGAGAGCTGCTTATACCCGCGAGGCCTCACCTTTTCTTGAGATATCTAGAAATTGTAGTGTAAAAGGACACCTTGCCGTCTCTGGGGATATGTTGGCCTAAAGGAAGGTATACTGAATGTCATTTTCCTTCCTCTATGTCTCCAGAAAGGGGAAGTTGGACATTAACCCACAAGACATCCTGAGTTCTTGATCAGGTTCAGAGGGCTCTTGTTCTGTCCTTCCCGGGGCTTCCTACTTAAAGCCATTGGACACCAAGGTCATGGGAGAGGGACAGCTGCTTCAGTGAAGCCAGCATCTGTGATGTCACAAAGCCTTGAGGTCATAGCAACCACTCCTCATCAACCCAGGCCTGATCACTACACTTGACTGGAGTAGTCATGGGTGGGCCAAGAGGACCCCAAGCCATCCCAAACCGCTGGAGCCGCCTGGGTCTCTCACCAAGGCAGTTTGCGAAGCGAGTCGGTGTCAACTTCTCCATGGCCCAATTCGTAGTATTTGGTCGTGAGTGTCAGCACCAGCCCTCTGGACCTCGGAGAAAGGCAAGGATCCCTCATTCCATCTTAGCCACGACAGGCCAAGAAACTAACAGACCACAAGCAAAGCCTCAGGGGAGGAAATCCGAGCCCTGCGTAAGGGTGAGACCCTCCCACCAAATCATGGAGCATCTCAACAGGAAAAGGTCCACCCAAGGGAAGCTCAAAGTGAACCCCCGCAACCGTGCCAAAGACATGTCTGGAATCTTCCACAGCAAGCACACGAGTACCTCGATGGTCTCCAGAAACGGTGCCAACAAGGCCTCCCAATCTTCCAAAAACACCATTCATCCAAGGCAGACTCTACACCCTAGAACCTTAGGTCCAGGACGGACTCATGTTCTTGGAGTCCACAGAAGCCAACGGAGAGCATGTTGGAAGAGACCCAAGCCCAAGTGAAGCCATCTGAAAGACTTCGGTGCCCATTTCAGGAAGACAACTTGTATGTGCAAAAGGACGCATTGAAGAGGATTTGAATGTGGAAGAACCTTGAGCACTCCCTCATGGTGGATCAGCTACCCTCTGTGGAACTGCATGGAGATGTGGCAGCACAAGCCTGCCTTCACCCTCTCATGACCATCCCCCAAATGGTTACATGCGATAAGCAAACAGTGCCTCTTGAGGAAGATGGGCATGTTCCAATGGAGCCCCGAGAGGATGCACAATGTGTTAACAAGGGGTCAGTACAGCACGACAGACAGCGGATGCTGCAGGTTGGTGAGGAGATCCAGGAAGGCAAAGAACAGGAGAATGAACAAGGAAGCTCCAAGCGAAGGTCGGGCATTTTAGGATGGTGGGAGGTTCTCTATACCTGGCTGCCCTCCATAGGAACCTAGGTCCAAATTCAATAAAACATCCTTTGGCCCCAGTCAATTATTGTGCACTGTTTTTGTCTTTGTTATCTTATCGAACATGCACATGCACGTTTGGACAGAGAGGCAGAGAGATCCCAATCAGGGGGTGGAGCTGGAGAGGGAGAAGCTTACTTGCCCCTGAGCAGAGAACCTGAGAACAGAGTCAATGCCAAGGCCCTGGAATCATGAGTTGATCTGAAGGCCGCGTCTGAACTGATGGACACAACCCGGGACCCAACAATTGACTTCTGAATACCTCCTGGTTCTAGACAGAACCGCTGCTCTGTCATTGTTCAGAAATGCAGGGGATAAGGATTTTGGCTTGGCTGCTGTTGCTTGAGCTATCCGGCCTGCTTCGAGAGCTGGTATAGCTTTTCCTCTTGAAGTCAGTGACTGGGCTATGGACAAACTATTCTCCGATGCCTATTTGCCTAAAGAGAATACCTCCATGCCTAGATTTTCCGGGGGGAATGGCACTATGTCTTTAGGTGCTCCGCTTCTGTGGAAGGTGTTGGGAGTTCTCTGTGCCTCTGATTCTGGACCACTTTCTCTGCTCCCAGATGAGGGTCCTTTCCAGCCCCGAGTTCTCTAATCTAGGATCAGCCCTCTTTTCTTTCTCTCACTCTTAATTCACCTACAAGAGGCACCTCTTTCATTTCCTTAGAGATTCCCTAAGCTCACTATCATGTTCCATCATTCTGCCTTCTCTCTTAGAATTTGCATCCTTATTTTCTAGGCTTGTTCTTCTCGGTTCCTAATTGGATCCTCCACTTCTACCATGTTCCCGAACTTTGCATCCAGTCTCCTGCCAATCTTCTCTTCAGGAGTTCTTTAGGTGTTTTTATCTTTATCAGTTTTATCTCTGTGTTTCGAGACTCTCTGATATCTCCTATGTTTTCTGATGTACAGCGAGTATCCAGGCCACAGCTTTCTATCCCGCATCGGGCGTGCTCTATGTAGAGGTTTCACTCTGACTGCCTAGTCGTAATCACTCCTTCTTCCTTTACCTGGGAATCAATTGATTCTTCCATCTTTGCATTGGATCTAAGTCTCTGTCACCTCTCTGTATTCGTTAAACTCATTCTGTTTTCTAACCTGAGGGTAATTTATTTAGGAGGAAGTGATCCGTGAGTGACCCAGGGCTCGCCCTTAAGGTTTGTTGAGTGCATGCGTGTGTGTGTGTGTTTGTGAGAGTGTATGTGGCATGCATGCCACTGCTGTTTGTGTTGTGGCTGACCCTGTCCTGGAGGCCAGTCATTTGCAGTAGCTCTCCTTTCCGGCCGTTTGTTGTTTTTAGGGTCCGGGCTGAATATGCTGAGGTTTACCTTGGTGGGCTCTGGTGTGCCTGTGAAAGGAGAAACTCTACCAACTCAACAGAACGCAGGCCTGCAGAATGCTGTGTTCAGAAGAGAACATGTGGTCAAAGCTTTCTTCTCGTCCCGTATGGGAGAGTCTGTTCTCCTTGGACTAAGCATCTTGGACTGAGGAAGGCAATCCTCCAAGTGTTCCACTGTTGGTATTTTGTGTTGGCTGGCTAGGGAGTCTCTGTCCTCACATACCTGTCTTGGCCAAGCTCTGTGTTGATGCTGCTGTTGTGAGAGCCAAAATTTATTATGTCCACATTGAGTCATCTCCACGAACACTGCCTTTCACGGAATCACTCCCACGACTCATCATCTTCCCACTGCGTCTCTTGGTATTGTCTCTCTCTGATCATTGTCTCCAGGCTGTCTGCTCCTGGTCGCTTGTTGGTGTCATATGCAGGAAAAAGATGGTGTTCTTTCAAGTTGATGTCTGCCAAGCCTGCTGATAGGAAAACTTCAGCCCTCAACACTTGTGTTGTCAAGTACTCGTGCCCTTCAGACCCTCTGCGTCTCACAGTCAACGGCACTGGGAAACAGGTTCCTTGTGTGTTCCCAGGGTGCCCTGCTCTCCTGTGCTTTGGTCCTCTTCATGGACTCCAGCCCTCTGATCCACGAACCAACCAAATCTCCCCTGAGCCATGTCTCCAACCTTCTCCCATCATCTCTGCAACTTCCGTTCTCTTTCGCTGTGGAGTTTACCTTGTAGGCTTCAGGTCAATTTCCACCCCACTGCAGTTGTTGTGGTCATCTTTTTGTTGCCTTCATGGTTGAAGAAGCATGAGGTTATTAGACACTACTACCATCTCAGTGTCTTCATGTCACCACAATTTGTACTGTGACATAAGCAAGAAGGAATTCTTCCACATGTCTCTTATGGCAGTCTTGCGGAGAGCATTGGACTTTGTCACATCTATCATTCTCAGAAAGACAATAAACAGACGATTTCACTAACTCATGACAGTCAAGAAACATACGAAAAAGAAAGGGTATTGGGACAAACATTATGACTCTAATGAGGAATTCAAATGGTGCTGTTTGTTGGAAGGCCGTTTTGTGAGAACACGGGATTCTTGAAGAGGACAAGAGATGACATTCCTTTAAGGAGATTTCCTGAAACTAATGGAATGTGAGATTTCAAGGCATGTCAAATTGAATTGCTACCCACAAGAGACCGAATTCCATTCTCTCGTATTTTAATAATAATTGTGATGTGAAACACACACACACCACACAGCATTAACACATGCACATGCAAACACACAAAGATAAGACATGCAAAATATGGGAAGGAAGCGAGGAATCGTACCAATGAAGCAACCCCAAGAAAATACCATATAGGTGAAAGGCAAATAGAATCCAAGTCAGAAGCCAACCGAAATGAGAAAGTGAACTATTACCTGTCAATAATACATTCAGTACTCAGGACTAAAGACTCCCGTCAATACAAACAGTTTGTAACAGTGGTTGAAATTCCAAATCAAAAAAAAAAAAAAAATAGAAACATCCATAAGAAAACAGCAAATATTAAACAGGCTCGTCCTTCTGTTGCCCATAGGAGATTTCCTTCGACTATAAAGATACTCATAGCTTGCAAGTGAAGAAACAGGGAAGATGTAGGTTATGCTATTCCCAAGGAGAAGAGAGCCAAAGTGTTTGTGCCTAAGTCAGCGAGAGTCATTTTATGCCTTCGAGAGAAAAAAGCTAAGCGGAAGGTGTTTTGTCTTGATGGAGCATCAAAACATCAGAAACCTGGAAGAATTGCCAACATATCCACCATGAAAAAAGGTGTATCTAAACGTTGGAAGCCTATGAACACACAGGAATGGAGATGGCGACGTTTATCCAATACTGTTGGCAACTATGATATCCAGGTTAAGCACAGGACAGATTATCTGGATGGGAAGGTGCTAAGGAATAACAGACGCCCACATGGGCATTCGAGACCACCTGAACTTTGGGGGGTCCATGAGTAAGATTGCGTCTCTGAGGACAATAAGATATGTTCTTCCCAGCAGCAGACCTAACTTTGTCTATCGCAGGTCATGAGCTCGAGTCCAAATCCAGTCATAATTCATGGAAGAGAAGTCAAAACCTATCCTGTGCACTTATCATCACGAAGGTATGAAAACAGGAAGATATCACTTTCAAATTGGAAATACAGCCAGACACTAAAGTGGAAAACACAACACATTCACGAACTGCAATGAATGCAAGAAAGAAAATCCAAAGGAAAAGAAGAGCCATGAACGAAGGAATTCTAAGAAACTTAGAGGAGGATGCCAAAACATTTTATGGGGAAACAATATAGGGTTAAATGTGTGCATTTCCAAAATTTAAAAACACCGAAAAAGAAAGCCACCTAAAAGGACGACTGAAGGAACAAGATGAAGAAAAACCGAACTCCAAAGTTAACAGAAAAATTGAAATCAGACATGTGATTATCAAAATTAAGGAAATACAAACAAACCAATAGGAAAAAAATCAGGAGATCTCACACTTGAGTTTTGACAACAGGAACAAACCGCAGAAGCCATTACTGGGATAAAACAGGGAGACAAGCACACAGCTGCAAGTATGAAACCACATCACAACTGGTAGCAAGGAAAAAAGAATAACCGAAAAGGCATAGCCACACATTTATGCTAGCAAATCCAAGAACTGAGAGAAAAGGATAAATTCCCAGACACATAGAAACTTCCAAGATTAGGTCAGGAAACCTACAAAATCTCAGCTCTCTAGTTTAGACGGAAGCCTTTGAAGCAGTAATCCAACCCCTGCCAACACACAGAAGGCCAGGTCAAGTCATTTGCTTGGGCCACTCTTCTATGTATTTAGTGAAGGCATTGTCATGTCCTCTCATCAAATCCAGAGATGGAAGAGGTGGGTAAACTCTAATTTACAAGGATAAAGACCCAATTCAAAGAAGGACATTTTAGGAAACCCACCCATGTCATTTCAATAAGGAAAGATAATAAACAATATAATTCTTTCCTTTTCTCCCTGTGACTTCCTTTGGTTTTGAGAGGGCCACATTGTTTTCCTATGAATTGATGTTGTTCTTGTTGCTGTTCTGTTGAGAAAGCCTGCCTATCATCCATCATCCATTTTTGACAGAGTATTCACGGATGCTTTAGTTGCATGGACGTCCTAGTGCTCCTCCTAATATATGCCACAACTCCTGACCACCCATTAATCAGTTCTCTTTTCGGTAGCCCTCAGCTGGATTCTCAGAGTCCTGAGTCACTCCTGGTGGGTCTCCTTCTCTGACTTCTTGCCCTTTATTATTCCCTTCCTTAAGTGGGCCAAGGTATTCCTCCCGAGGCACATATTGTGGGTAGCCATATGACATTTCCCTTTGTTTGCTTGCCTTTTCCATTTCCCAACAGCAGGGCATGGGACATTCATGTCAAGGCAAGGTCCAGGGGTTCATTCACTCGACGGCAGAGGAATACTGTGGTGCCGAAATGGACCCAAACTTTCTGATCCACTAGTCCTTGCAAGGGCATTGCGACTCACTCCAAAGTTCTGCTCGAATGGGCCTTGCAAGCCTTCGGTATAGGCCGTCCCTTTCCTTCTGACTAAAGAGTCTTGGTCCACATGTTTATACCCGTTACCACAACAAGTACAGTTAACTAATAATAACAACGGGTTCGGTCCAGGCCTCTTCATTGAGAGTTAGCTCAGATGCAGAATATCACTCTCCTCAAAGACTTTGCAAAGGTATTTAAGGGAAAGCCAGGTAGACAGAGGCCTCATCCCTTAGCCGCGTGTTTCAGAACACTAGGAGACGAGGCCACAGACAGCACCATATAGCGATGCCCTCACCTTTTACCTCCGAAAGGGACTTTCCGTATCTTAGTCATCACTGACCCATAGGCAAAAGACGCTGACAAAGTACGCTCTCACCCACAGGACGACAAACCCCACGGAGAGCTGCTTATACCCGCGAGGCCTCACCTTTTCTTGAGATATCTAGAAATTGTAGTGTAAAAGGACACCTTGCCGTCTCTGGGGATATGTTGGCCTAAAGGAAGGTATACTGAATGTCATTTTCCTTCCTCTATGTCTCCAGAAAGGGGAAGTTGGACATTAACCCACAAGACATCCTGAGTTCTTGATCAGGTTCAGAGGGCTCTTGTTCTGTCCTTCCCGGGGCTTCCTACTTAAAGCCATTGGACACCAAGGTCATGGGAGAGGGACAGCTGCTTCAGTGAAGCCAGCATCTGTGATGTCACAAAGCCTTGAGGTCATAGCAACCACTCCTCATCAACCCAGGCCTGATCACTACACTTGACTGGAGTAGTCATGGGTGGGCCAAGAGGACCCCAAGCCATCCCAAACCGCTGGAGCCGCCTGGGTCTCTCACCAAGGCAGTTTGCGAAGCGAGTCGGTGTCAACTTCTCCATGGCCCAATTCGTAGTATTTGGTCGTGAGTGTCAGCACCAGCCCTCTGGACCTCGGAGAAAGGCAAGGATCCCTCATTCCATCTTAGCCACGACAGGCCAAGAAACTAACAGACCACAAGCAAAGCCTCAGGGGAGGAAATCCGAGCCCTGCGTAAGGGTGAGACCCTCCCACCAAATCATGGAGCATCTCAACAGGAAAAGGTCCACCCAAGGGAAGCTCAAAGTGAACCCCCGCAACCGTGCCAAAGACATGTCTGGAATCTTCCACAGCAAGCACACGAGTACCTCGATGGTCTCCAGAAACGGTGCCAACAAGGCCTCCCAATCTTCCAAAAACACCATTCATCCAAGGCAGACTCTACACCCTAGAACCTTAGGTCCAGGACGGACTCATGTTCTTGGAGTCCACAGAAGCCAACGGAGAGCATGTTGGAAGAGACCCAAGCCCAAGTGAAGCCATCTGAAAGACTTCGGTGCCCATTTCAGGAAGACAACTTGTATGTGCAAAAGGACGCATTGAAGAGGATTTGAATGTGGAAGAACCTTGAGCACTCCCTCATGGTGGATCAGCTACCCTCTGTGGAACTGCATGGAGATGTGGCAGCACAAGCCTGCCTTCACCCTCTCATGACCATCCCCCAAATGGTTACATGCGATAAGCAAACAGTGCCTCTTGAGGAAGATGGGCATGTTCCAATGGAGCCCCGAGAGGATGCACAATGTGTTAACAAGGGGTCAGTACAGCACGACAGACAGCGGATGCTGCAGGTTGGTGAGGAGATCCAGGAAGGCAAAGAACAGGAGAATGAACAAGGAAGCTCCAAGCGAAGGTCGGGCATTTTAGGATGGTGGGAGGTTCTCTATACCTGGCTGCCCTCCATAGGAACCTAGGTCCAAATTCAATAAAACATCCTTTGGCCCCAGTCAATTATTGTGCACTGTTTTTGTCTTTGTTATCTTATCGAACATGCACATGCACGTTTGGACAGAGAGGCAGAGAGATCCCAATCAGGGGGTGGAGCTGGAGAGGGAGAAGCTTACTTGCCCCTGAGCAGAGAACCTGAGAACAGAGTCAATGCCAAGGCCCTGGAATCATGAGTTGATCTGAAGGCCGCGTCTGAACTGATGGACACAACCCGGGACCCAACAATTGACTTCTGAATACCTCCTGGTTCTAGACAGAACCGCTGCTCTGTCATTGTTCAGAAATGCAGGGGATAAGGATTTTGGCTTGGCTGCTGTTGCTTGAGCTATCCGGCCTGCTTCGAGAGCTGGTATAGCTTTTCCTCTTGAAGTCAGTGACTGGGCTATGGACAAACTATTCTCCGATGCCTATTTGCCTAAAGAGAATACCTCCATGCCTAGATTTTCCGGGGGGAATGGCACTATGTCTTTAGGTGCTCCGCTTCTGTGGAAGGTGTTGGGAGTTCTCTGTGCCTCTGATTCTGGACCACTTTCTCTGCTCCCAGATGAGGGTCCTTTCCAGCCCCGAGTTCTCTAATCTAGGATCAGCCCTCTTTTCTTTCTCTCACTCTTAATTCACCTACAAGAGGCACCTCTTTCATTTCCTTAGAGATTCCCTAAGCTCACTATCATGTTCCATCATTCTGCCTTCTCTCTTAGAATTTGCATCCTTATTTTCTAGGCTTGTTCTTCTCGGTTCCTAATTGGATCCTCCACTTCTACCATGTTCCCGAACTTTGCATCCAGTCTCCTGCCAATCTTCTCTTCAGGAGTTCTTTAGGTGTTTTTATCTTTATCAGTTTTATCTCTGTGTTTCGAGACTCTCTGATATCTCCTATGTTTTCTGATGTACAGCGAGTATCCAGGCCACAGCTTTCTATCCCGCATCGGGCGTGCTCTATGTAGAGGTTTCACTCTGACTGCCTAGTCGTAATCACTCCTTCTTCCTTTACCTGGGAATCAATTGATTCTTCCATCTTTGCATTGGATCTAAGTCTCTGTCACCTCTCTGTATTCGTTAAACTCATTCTGTTTTCTAACCTGAGGGTAATTTATTTAGGAGGAAGTGATCCGTGAGTGACCCAGGGCTCGCCCTTAAGGTTTGTTGAGTGCATGCGTGTGTGTGTGTGTTTGTGAGAGTGTATGTGGCATGCATGCCACTGCTGTTTGTGTTGTGGCTGACCCTGTCCTGGAGGCCAGTCATTTGCAGTAGCTCTCCTTTCCGGCCGTTTGTTGTTTTTAGGGTCCGGGCTGAATATGCTGAGGTTTACCTTGGTGGGCTCTGGTGTGCCTGTGAAAGGAGAAACTCTACCAACTCAACAGAACGCAGGCCTGCAGAATGCTGTGTTCAGAAGAGAACATGTGGTCAAAGCTTTCTTCTCGTCCCGTATGGGAGAGTCTGTTCTCCTTGGACTAAGCATCTTGGACTGAGGAAGGCAATCCTCCAAGTGTTCCACTGTTGGTATTTTGTGTTGGCTGGCTAGGGAGTCTCTGTCCTCACATACCTGTCTTGGCCAAGCTCTGTGTTGATGCTGCTGTTGTGAGAGCCAAAATTTATTATGTCCACATTGAGTCATCTCCACGAACACTGCCTTTCACGGAATCACTCCCACGACTCATCATCTTCCCACTGCGTCTCTTGGTATTGTCTCTCTCTGATCATTGTCTCCAGGCTGTCTGCTCCTGGTCGCTTGTTGGTGTCATATGCAGGAAAAAGATGGTGTTCTTTCAAGTTGATGTCTGCCAAGCCTGCTGATAGGAAAACTTCAGCCCTCAACACTTGTGTTGTCAAGTACTCGTGCCCTTCAGACCCTCTGCGTCTCACAGTCAACGGCACTGGGAAACAGGTTCCTTGTGTGTTCCCAGGGTGCCCTGCTCTCCTGTGCTTTGGTCCTCTTCATGGACTCCAGCCCTCTGATCCACGAACCAACCAAATCTCCCCTGAGCCATGTCTCCAACCTTCTCCCATCATCTCTGCAACTTCCGTTCTCTTTCGCTGTGGAGTTTACCTTGTAGGCTTCAGGTCAATTTCCACCCCACTGCAGTTGTTGTGGTCATCTTTTTGTTGCCTTCATGGTTGAAGAAGCATGAGGTTATTAGACACTACTACCATCTCAGTGTCTTCATGTCACCACAATTTGTACTGTGACATAAGCAAGAAGGAATTCTTCCACATGTCTCTTATGGCAGTCTTGCGGAGAGCATTGGACTTTGTCACATCTATCATTCTCAGAAAGACAATAAACAGACGATTTCACTAACTCATGACAGTCAAGAAACATACGAAAAAGAAAGGGTATTGGGACAAACATTATGACTCTAATGAGGAATTCAAATGGTGCTGTTTGTTGGAAGGCCGTTTTGTGAGAACACGGGATTCTTGAAGAGGACAAGAGATGACATTCCTTTAAGGAGATTTCCTGAAACTAATGGAATGTGAGATTTCAAGGCATGTCAAATTGAATTGCTACCCACAAGAGACCGAATTCCATTCTCTCGTATTTTAATAATAATTGTGATGTGAAACACACACACACCACACAGCATTAACACATGCACATGCAAACACACAAAGATAAGACATGCAAAATATGGGAAGGAAGCGAGGAATCGTACCAATGAAGCAACCCCAAGAAAATACCATATAGGTGAAAGGCAAATAGAATCCAAGTCAGAAGCCAACCGAAATGAGAAAGTGAACTATTACCTGTCAATAATACATTCAGTACTCAGGACTAAAGACTCCCGTCAATACAAACAGTTTGTAACAGTGGTTGAAATTCCAAATCAAAAAAAAAAAAAAAAATAGAAACATCCATAAGAAAACAGCAAATATTAAACAGGCTCGTCCTTCTGTTGCCCATAGGAGATTTCCTTCGACTATAAAGATACTCATAGCTTGCAAGTGAAGAAACAGGGAAGATGTAGGTTATGCTATTCCCAAGGAGAAGAGAGCCAAAGTGTTTGTGCCTAAGTCAGCGAGAGTCATTTTATGCCTTCGAGAGAAAAAAGCTAAGCGGAAGGTGTTTTGTCTTGATGGAGCATCAAAACATCAGAAACCTGGAAGAATTGCCAACATATCCACCATGAAAAAAGGTGTATCTAAACGTTGGAAGCCTATGAACACACAGGAATGGAGATGGCGACGTTTATCCAATACTGTTGGCAACTATGATA